>NC_058082.1:157409446-157681243 GCF_014858855.1 Bufo gargarizans
ACTGACAGCCAGGGACTGTAAGTAAATGATTAAAGCCAGGTCCTCCCCAGCAGCTGATAACAGTGCCTGGGCTGTGTGCACTTCTCCCTGTCCCTGCGCTTGGCAGACGCTCCCTCACTTAGCAGAACTGGACAATGCAGAGTTGAAGCAGCGCAGAGCAGGGAAGGGAGATCTGCCATCTGCTCAGTGTATAAATGAAAGCAACATGTGGTAAGAAGACCCCTTTGTGCTGCAGGAGATTAACCCTTTAGGGGGGAGGGCTCTGGTTACTGGCTAGTGAAGGCTGGCGGGATTAGCCTCAGGGTGAGGGCAGTGGAGGCCATCTTAACTGAATAGTGAAATTGCAGTTTTATGCAGACTGGTTGCTATGGGCTGAATCTTATTAAATATGGGGTAAGTCAGTCTAATAGTAACTGATTCTGGAATATCATGTTATTAGTAACTACATATATGAAAATTGAAATTAGGGCCTAAGTGTGACAGTTATCCTTTAAAGGGGTTGTTTCATCATAGACAATGGGGGCATATTGCTAGGGACCCGCACCTATATCGAGAATGGAGCCCCGCAAGGTGGTGGCTGGAGGACTCCGGTCTGGCCACCACCAAGCAGACTCCCCATAGAAGTGAATGGGAACGTACCATGTATGCGCAGCCCCTGCTCCCATTCATTTCTATGGGGCCGACGAAAATAGCCAAGCTATTTTCGCTGGCCCCATAGAAAATAAATGGAGGGAGCGGCTGCGCATGCGCAGTGCGTCCTTCACTTTTAAGGCTCCGTTCTTTATATAGGTGCATAAGACAATGGGGGCATATCCTAGCGATATGCCCCCATTGCCCATGAGACAACCTCTATAATGGCTGTGTGTTGAGTTATTTTGAGGGGACACCAAATTTACACTGTTCTACAAGCTGGACACTGACTACTTTACATTGCATCAAAGGGTCATATCTTCAGTGTTGTCCATGAAAAGATAAAATAAAATATTTACAAAAAAAAATGTGCGGGGTGTACTGACTTATGAGATACTGTAGATGTACCCAAAACTACTGACAAACAAACCCTAGTAGCCAGTCAGATGGGTGCAGGGAGATACATATCAGCATCCGGTATTAGTGTCAGCATAGCGAGGTCCCATTTTGATGGGATACTGTTATAATAGACATAATTCTGACTCCTCTTCAATATTCAGAGAGAATCCCACAACTCTCGTTACAAGCATCAGTGCTTCTAGCACAAAGTCGCCCCCACCCCCACAGCTCCTTCTGGTGCTAGCAATGGCCACGGAGAGTGGGAATACTCTGCAAATCATATATGAAGAGACACGTTACAGCACACAGGGTATAAGTACAGAGAGCTAGCTGCAATGTCCCTGCAGTGATGTCATTTCTCCAGAAGCAAATGAGTTAAATCCTCTCAGGTCCAGGAGGCTAGCATTACAGAAGAGCCTCAGAGAACCCTTCCAGACACCAAGCCTAGCAACACATCCAGCCCCTAGCAACCCGCTGCTGATAGGACTGGGAAGCGGCACATTTATAAGGGTCCATTCTCACGTCCGTGGTGTATTGCGGATCCGCAATACAATGGGCCACACACGGCTGGCACTAAATAGAGAAGTCCTATTCTTGTGTGCAGCTGCGGACAAGAATAGGACATGCTCTATTTTCTTGCGGAGCTGTGGACCGGAAGTTCAGGGCCGCGCTCCGTAAATGCGGCTGCGGAGAGCACATAGTGTGCTCTCCGCATCCATTCCGTCCCCATAGAGAATGAATGGGTTCGCACCCATTCTGCACAATTGCGGAACAGATGCGGACCACACTTGCGGACTTGTGAATGAAGCCTAACCAGGGGGGTTTCCATGTGCTTAGGGCCCCTTTACACGGGTGAATATTCCGCACGGATGCAATGCGTAAGGTGAATGCATTGCACTCGCACTGAATCCGGATCCATTAATTTCAATGGGACTGTGTACATGTGCGTTGGTTTTCACGCTTCACTTGTGTGTTGCATGAAAATCGCAGCATGTTCTATAGGTTCTATAGGGCTGCAACGATTAATCGATGTAATCGATTATATTCGATAACTGGATTCGTTGTCGACTAATCCAGTTATCGAATAATCGCCGATTCGTTGCTATGCGGGCGGGCGGTCGCTGCATCTTTATTTTACCTTTTTACAATGACGCTCCTGTAACAGCCAGGCAGAGCGGACGGCGGCGTAACGTCACTCACTCACGTGACACGCCTGCTCCGCCTCCTTCATTCATGAGGTGGGCGGAGCAGGTGCGTCACGTGAGTGAGTGACGTTACGCCGCCGTCCGCTCTGCCTGGCTGTTACAGGAGCGTCATTGTAAAAAGGTAAAATAAAGATGCAGACGTGATTAGTCCGACTTATAAGCATTGGGGCCGGGGCTGTTATGGGGAGGGGGGAGGATCTGTCTATGGCATTGCTATGGGGAGGGGGGTCTGTGTATAGCACTGCTATGGGGAGGGGGGAGGATCTGTCTATGGCACTGCTATGGGGAGGGGGGGGTCTGTGTATGGCACTGCTATGGGAAGGGGGATCTGTGCACTGTTATGAGGAAAGGGATCTGTGCACTGTTATGCCCATAACAGTGCACATATCCCCCTCTCCATAACTGCGCCGCCCACAGATCCCCCTCTCCATAACTGCGCCGCCCACAGATCCCCCTCTCCATAACTGCGCCGCCCACAGATCCCCCTCTCCATAACTGCGCCGCCCACAGATCCCCCTCTCCATAACTGCGCCGCCCACAGATCCCCCTCTCCATAACTGCGCCGCCCACAGATCCCCCTCTCCATAACTGCGCCGTCCCACAGATCCCCCTCTCCATAACTACGCCGCCACAGATCCCCCTCTCCATAACTACGCCACCACAGATCCCCCTCTCCATAACTGCGCCGTCCACAGATCCCCCTCTCCATAACTACGCCGTCCACAGATCCCCCTCTCCATAACTACGCCACCCACAGATCCCCCTCTCCATAACTACGCCACCCACAGATCCCCCTCTCCATAACTACGCCAGTCCACAGATCCCCCTCTCCATAACTGCGCCGTCCACAGATCCCCCTCTCCATAACTGCGCCGTCCACAGATCCCCCTCTCCATAACTGCGCCGTCCACAGATCCCCCTCTCCATAACTGCGCCGTCCACAGATCCCCCTCTCCATAACTGGGCCGTCCACAGATCCCCCTCTCCATAACTGGGCCGTCCACAGATCCCCCTCTCCATAACTGCGCCACCCACAGATACCCCTCTCCATAACTGCGCCGTCCACAGATCCCCCTCTCCATAACTACGCCACCCACAGATCCCCCTCTCCATAACTGCGCCGTCCACAGATCCCCCATAAGTGTCGTCCACAGATCCCCCATAATAGTGTCGTCCACAATTTGTTTTAATATGGCCTTTGAACATATTTTTTCAAGTAAGATCATATAAACCTCTGTTTTGTAATTTTGTCGTTTTTGCCGATTAATCGTAGAAATTAATCGGCAACTAATCGATTATTCAAATAATCGTTAGCTGCAGCCCTAATGTTCTATATTCTGCGTTCTTCATGCAACGCAGGCCCCATAGAAAGCCTATTGCTGACGTCATCGCGCTTACCACGTGGTGAGCGCAATGACGTCAGCGAAGGTCCTTTTGCAGATCCTTTAAGAACAACAAAGAAGAGGATCCCGGCTGAGCGATCAAGTGGATGAGGTGAGTAATGTTTTTATTATTTTTTTAACCCCTCGATTGACATTATACTTAGCATTCTGTATTAAGAATGCTATTATTTTCCCTTATAACCATGTTAGAAGGGAAAATAAAAATCTACAGAACACCGAACCCAAACTTCAGTGAAGAAGTCCGGGTTTGGGTCTGGGTACCACATTCAGGTTTTTTTTTTTTATCACAAGCATGCAAAACGCATTGCACTTGCATGGAAAAAAACTGAAAGGAACGCAATCGCAGACAAAACTGACCGAAATTGTGTGCCTACTCGCGCGGGTTTTCCCGCAATGCACTCTGAACGCATGCGACCCTCACCCGTGACGCCCGTGTGAAAGAGGCCTAACTGTTGGTTTGTAGACAGGGAATAGTCCTCCTGGCGTGCTCCCCTACCCAAACATTGTGTGTGCACCTATATACCGGGGGAGGACCCCTCTTAATTCTAGATGCCGTTCAGGACCATGGTTCTGGAAACATAGAAGTGCTTCATCCTTCCAAAACCAACCCTGACCGAATATTACTACATCAACTGTAACTAGACCCAGAGATATCAATGACCCCTGATAACAGCAGATCACCCCCCACACAAGGCGGGGACACAAAAGCACCCATACAGTAAAATATAGCAGAATGGTAGGGCCAGCACATAAGCGTACATGCACACAGTAGTGTTGTTTCATTGTGCATTACTGGCGGATCTTGTCATGCAGTTTTGCCCCCAGAGTGAAGTCTGCACAAACACTTGACATGCTGTGGAGAAAACGTCCGCACCGTGTAGATGGGATTTTGAAAATCTCATGTACTTCGCCGGCGCTGAATTATGCAGCCGATTTTCCACATAATAAATCCACACTGTGTGCTTGTAGCCTAAAGTTAACACAGAACAGCCCATACCACTACAGCCATCACAGAATTATATACAAAATGTAGTAAGTCACACAAAAAAAACTAATAAAAAGAACGTATATTTGTATATCAGCAGCCCCTGGAAGGCAACTTTCTCTTCCTGCGCAGTAGTCGGGTAGAGAAGTCCACCAGAAGGATGGTATTCCTGGACGGCACCAGAGACCCACCAGGAGCAGAGCGTGGCTCCAGACTACACTCCCGATTGTACCCCTTACTACAGTTTTACAGGTGGATGAACACCACACTAAAAAATGGCATCTGACATAGCTCAGCGCAGACTGAAATAGTCTCCATCCCTGTGGCTACAACCAGCAGACAGCTGGGCTCCTAACAGCAACAGGCCTCCTCCTCCAAGCTTTCTAATCCATCTGTTTCTTCACAAAATTAACAACATTAAAGGGGTGATCCAAGACTAATACAGGCCTCCCAGAGTGGTGATGGTACTTACCTGGTCCCTGCTGCTGGGTTCAGTCTCTCTCTGGCTGGCTCTTCTCACCGCGCTGAAATCAACATCTGTCAACGGGGGGGGGGGGGGGGGGGGGGCAAGAGCGCTGCAGTTAACCACAGCTTGCTCCCCTTCAGTCACGTGACCAGTTGTCCTGACACAAGCAGAGCAGGTCACCACTGCAGCCAGTGATTGACTGCACCAAAAATGTTATCTGCCAGTTAAAACCATATAGAAAAAAAAGCAGATGTGTTACTAATAGTTTTTATTTTCTGATTTTTTTCCATTTTATTTCCTGAACATGGTTATGAGGGCGGACATCTGGCCTCCGCTGTTCTTATCATTTAGAAAGCATTAAAAAATTGCTTTATGACACAATGGACAGGAGGGGACCTCATTGACTTCTATGGCAGAGGTTTCTAGGCATGCAAGGAAAGAAGAGATACACTGACAATCACCAATTGTGAATGATGGATCCTGTCTTATCTATACACAGAGGTGGTATCAGTACAGCCAGGATTAGAATGAGAACTAGGGGTGCACCGAAATGAAAATTCTGGTCCGAAACCGAAAATTCAGGATGCCCTTGACTGAAACCGCCTTTTTGCCCAAATACTTTTTTTTTTATGATATTTATAACACTGCCATCCACAGACCCCCACCCACCCCATAACAGTGCCATCCACAGACCCCCCCCACCCCATAACAGTGCCATCCACAGACCCCCCCACCCCATAACAGTGCCATCCACAGACCCCCACCCACCCCATAACAGTGCCATCCACAGACCCCCACCCACCCCATAACAGTGCCATCCACAGACCCCCCCCCCCCATTGCCGCTCCAGTACAGACTAGTTATAAAATGTGTACAATTAATAAGGATTCTATTCATGAGGCCCCCTCTGCAGTAGAACATTCAATATAGCCACATCCTACTCACAGGGCTGTTATCTTAATGCTGGCCGGCCGGGCAGACGAGCGGCAGCGTCACGACTGACGTCACATGCCTGCGCCGCCTCCTTCATTCAGAAAGTAGGCCGGGCACATGACATCAGTCGTGATGCTGCCGCTCGTCTGCCCGGCCGGCCAGCATTAAGATAACAGCCCTGTGAGTAGGATGTGGCTATATTGAATGTTCTACTGCAGAGGGGGCCTCATGAATAGAATCCTTATTAATTGTACACATTTTATAACTACTGGAGCTGGGGGCCGGAGCACAGTGAACGCACCGGCCCCCAGCTCCTCCTCCCAGTCCCTCCCCGCTATTTTCTGCCGATATGTACCAATATCGGCCGAAATGGATCAGGCCCATTTTCGGCCGATATTTTCGGCCGCCGGAATTTCGGTGCACCCCTAATGAGAACTGCAGTAAAGTGATCTGTACAAACCAAGAAGTGGCGACAATTATTAGACATCATGGCCAGTGTGAAAACTGCAGGATTTCTGGTTTCAGTTTAAATATAAAAAGTGCCATGAAAAATTAGAAACATAAAAAATTAGTTTAAAATATGTTAAACAAAGTGGTTTAAAGAGCAGGTCATATTCTGATGACACATTCCCTTTAACCACTCCAGGACCGCCGTACGCAGGATTGCGTCCTGCCGGCGGCCCTGCTCTTCTGGGTGGACGCATATACGCGTCCTCCAGCGAGAGCCGAGATTTCCTGTGAACGTGCGCACACAGGCGCGCGCGCTCACAGGAACGGAAGGTAAGCGAGTGGATCTCCAGCCTGCCAGCGACGATCGTTCGCTGGCAGGCTGGAGATGTGATTTTTTTTAACCCCTAACAGGTATATTAGACGCTGTTTTGATAACAGCGTCTAATATACCTGCTACCTGGTCCTCTGGTGGTCTCTTTTGTTTGGATCGACCACCAGAGGACTCGGGCAGCTCACTAAAGTAGCACCAAACACCACTACACAATACTACACCCCCCCCTGTCACTTATTAACCCTTTATGAACCACTGATCACCCCATATAGACTCCCTGATCACCCCCCTGTAAGGCTCCATTCAGACGTCCGTATGATTTTTACGGATCCATGGATACATGGATACATGGATCGGATCCGCAAAACGCATACGGACGTCTGAATGGAGACTTACAGGGGGGGTGATCAATGACAAGGACGTGATCACCCCCCCTGTCATTGATCACCCCCCCGTCATTGATCACCCCCCCGTCATTGATCACCCCCCCGTCATTGATCACCCCCCCCGTCATTGATCACCCCCCCCGTCAGGCTCAATTCAGACGTCCGCATGATTTTTACGGATCCATGGATCGGATCCGCAAAACACATGCAGACGTCTGAATGGAGCCTTACAGGGGGTGATCAATGACAGAGGGGTGATCACCCATATACACTCCCTGATCACCCCCTGTCATTGATCACCCCCCTGTAAGGCTCCATTCAGACGTCCGCATGTGTTTTGCGGATCCGATCCATGGATCCGTAAAAATCATACGGACGTCTGAATGGAGCCTTACAGGGGGGTGATCAATAACAGAGGGGTGATCACCCATATACACTCCCTGATCACCCCCCTGTAAGGCTCCATTCAGACGTCCGCATGTGTTTTGCGGATCGGATCCACGTATCCGTAAAAATCATACGGACGTCTGAATGGAGCCTTACAGGGGGGTGATCAATGACAGGGGGTGATCAGGGAGTGTATATGGGTGATCACCCCTCTGTCATTGATCACCCCCCTGTAAGGCTCCATTCAGACGTCCGCATGTGTTTTGCGGATCCGATCCGTGGATCCGTAAAAATCATACGGACGTCTGAATGGAGCCTTACCAGGGGGGTGATCAATGACAGGGGGGTGATCAGGGAGTCTATATGGGTGATCACCCCCCTGTCATTGATCACCCCCCCTGTAAGGCTCCATTCAGACATTTTTTTGGCCCAAGTTAGCGGAAATATATTTATTTATTTTTGTTTGTTTTTTCTTACAAAGTCTCATATTCCACTAACTTGTGTCAAAAAATAAAATCTCACATGAACTCACCATACCCCTCACGGAATCCAAATGCGTAAAATTTTTTTAGACATTTATATTCCAGACTTCTTCTCACGCTTTAGGGCCCCTAAAAAGCCAGGGCAGTATAAATACCCCACATGTGACCCCATTTTGGAAAGAAGACACCCCAAGGTATTCGCTGAGGGGCATATTGAGTCCATGACATATTGAAATTTTTGTCCTAAGTTAGCGGAAAGTGAGACTTTGAGAAAAAAAAAAATATCAATTTCCGCTAACTTATGCAAAAAAAAAAAAAAATTCTATGAACTCGCCAGGCCCCTCATTGAATACCTTGGGGTGTCTTCTTTCCAAAGTGGGGTCACATGTGGGGTATTTATACTGCCCTGGCATGTTAGGGGCCCGAAAGCGTGAGAAGAAGTCTGGGATCCAAATGTCAAAAAATGCCCTCCTAAAAGGAATATGTGCCCCTTTGCGCATCTAGGCTGCAAAAAAGTGTCACATCTGGTATCGCCGTACTCAGGAGAAGTTGGGGAATGTGTTTTGGGGTGTCATTTTACATATACCCATGCTGGGTGAGAGAAATATCTTGGTCAAATGTCAACTTTGTATAAAAAAATGGGAAAAGTTGTCTTTTGCCAAGATATTTCTCTCACCCAGCATGGGTATATGTAAAATGACACCCCAAAACACATTCCCCAACTTCTCCTGAGTACGGCGATACCAGATGTGTGACACTTTTTTGCAGCCAAGGTGGGCAAAGGGGCACATATTCCAAAGTGCATCTTTCGGATTTCGCAGGCCATTTTTTACACATTTTGATTGCAAAGTACTTCACACATTTGGGCCCCTAGAATGCCAGGGCAGTATAACTACCCCACAAGTGACCCCATTTTGGAAAGAAGACACCCCAAGGTATTCTGTGAGGGGCATGGCGAATTCCTAGAATTTTTTATTTTTTGTCGCAAGTTAGTGGAATATGAGACTTTGTAAGAAAAAAAAGAATAATAAAAATCATCATTTTCCGCTAACTTGTGACAAAAAATAAAAAGTTCTATGAACTCACTATGCCCATCAGCGAATACCTTAGGGTGTCTACTTTCCGAAATAGGGTCATTTGTGGGGTTTTTCTACTGTTTGGGGATTGTAGAACCTCAGGAAACATGACAGGTGCTCAGAAAGTCAGAGCTGCTTCAAAAAGCGGAAATTCAAATTTTTGTACCATAGTTTGTAAACGCTATAACTTTTACCCAAACCATTATTTTTTTGCCCAAACATTTTTTTTTTTATCAAAGACATGTAGAACAATAAATTTAGCGAAAAATTTATATATGGATGTCGTTTTTTTTGCAAAATTTTACAGCTGAAAGTGAAAAATGTCATTTTTTTGCAAAAAAACATTAAATTTCGATTAACAACAAAAAAAAGTAAAAATGTCAGCAGCAATGAAAGACCACCAAATGAAAGCTCTATTAGCGAGAAGAAAAGGAGGTAAAATTCATTTGGGTGGTAAGTTGCATGGACCGAGCGATAAACGGTGAAAGTAGTGTAGTGCAGAAGTGTAAAAAGTGGCCTGGTCATGAAGGGGGTTTCAGCTAGCGGGGTTGAAGTGGTTAAAACCATGGTCATTCCAGAGGAATCCCAAGGCAACACGAGGACCACTGCAGTGGATTCAGTGCAGACGTCGCCCCCTACAGATGGAAGTCCGTTTTCTACATACATATTATAAAAACTTGTAGGTTAGGACCAAACACAAGATTACAAAATAGTGAGCTGCTTTCTAGGGCCAGGTAAACATGTTAGAATCGTACTGGCTCCATATTTGCAGGAATTATAAGAAACCGCCTTATTTCTCAGTATTCAGAATCAGGCCTCACGGAGAGATGTAAATTGATTAGACCAGGCATACGCAACCTGCGGCCCTCCAGCTGTTGCAAAACTACAACTCCCAGCATGCCCAAACAGCCTACAGCAGGGCATTGTGGGAGTTGTAGTTTTACAACAGCTGGAGGGCCGCAGGTTGAGCATGCCTGGATTAGACAGAACACATCAGATAAAAGGGAAATCCCCATCTTGTTCCTGGTGTTGCCATGGCAACCATAACGTCGACAACCTGTTGCAATATGTTGCAGCAATTTCCAAGAATCTGCCGCTTGCATTACAGGGCACAAAATGGGCAAAGCCAACAAACAAACCATATGGAAATCATGTATGGCGATTCCAGCTTACCACTCTTACATGCTCAAAGCGTTTAATCAGGAGTCCCATCGTTACACAGGTCAGAGATAAAGAGCCATCACCGAGGGACAATCCCGGTCTTTATCCTGACTAAGTAAATGATACCGCTGCAGGAGTGTAATAAAATAAGAGGCATCTGTAGAGTGGGCTACAAAAACAGACCCGTGTCCCTTGTGTGGTTTGTACAGGATAATGTAGAGAACAAAAAGACAATGCAGCAGCACCCTGCAAACCAGATAAAGTACAATAATGCCAGTCAAAAAATGTATAAAAAGCGAGATGCTTGGCAAATGCATTTTGTACAAAACCATCTGAGCCAGTCTGCCAAACGTCAAGGCCATCTCTGTAAGACGGGTCCTAACACTAAATACCTGGTATGCGCAGCGTAGCATTAGCACTTTACAATAATGCCATAGTCATAAAAAATATAATTTTATCTGGTATGCAGTGTGCTGCTGCATTGTCTTTTTCTCTACGTTTTCAGCCATGGCAGCGTGCACCTGTGCATTGGGAGGTGCTGACTAACCGCCTTTTCTTTGCAGATTAAGGCCTCATGCACACGGCCGTGCCGTTTTTTTGCGCTCTGCAAACCGCAGAAAAAAAAAAAAAAAAAAAAAAAAAAAAAAAACACAAACTGAAAGCTGCCCATGTTGCCTTCCGCAGTTTGCGGAACGGAAGCAGGCAATATAAATGCCTATTCTTGTCCGCAAAGCGCGGACAAGAATAGGACATGTTATATTTTTTTAGCGGGCTGTGGAACGGAGCCACAGATGCGGTCAGCACACGGAGGGCTGTCCGCATCTTTTGCGGCCCCATTGACGCCAAAACGGCATCTCAGATGCGGACCCAAACAACGGTTGTGTGCATGAGGCCTTACAATGCTGGAGATGTGGCACTCCAGCAAATGGTGCACTCCTGATTAGCATGTCTGCCCCATAGGCTCATTTAAATTTGTTTCAGTATAAAGCTGTGGCCTGCTCTCACTACATTCATTGGAAGCTGTCTGGCACATGTAAAGGTATGGAGTGGGCTCGGCATGCATGTTGGTACCTGCATCCCTTGTAAGTAATGGAGGCCATCATGGCACCCAAAATGGTAAAAGGCAGAGTGGACCCAGCATGCATGTGGATCCAACACTTCCTGAACTTTATGGCGGCCATTATGGCGCATAACAAGTAGTATTTAGTTTTAGGACCAGTCTTACAGAGATCGCCTTGACGTACGGCAGACGGGTTCAAATGGTTTTGTACAAAATGTATTTGCCAAGCATCTCACTTTATAAATAAGCATAGCATTAGCACTATAATATTTTTTGTGACTATGGCATTATTGTACTGTATCTGGTTTGCAGGGTGCTGCTGCTTTGTCTTTTTTTCCTCTATGTTTTCAGCCATGGCAGCGCGGACCTGCGCATTGGGAGGTGCTGACTAGCCCCCTTTTCTTTGCAGTTGTACAGGATAATGCTCATCAGGCCTCATTAATCAAACCGCTTACAATAAAACGGTCGCAAAAAGCAACCAATCAGAGCTCAGCTTTCTTTGTTCCTGAGCAGTCTAACCAATGACTGATGCCAGTCAGGTGGTTCTCTATGCGGAGGGCAGTAGTGCTGTGCGTGCCCAACATGTCATATACAATCTAAAAGTGGAGGCCTACGTACACACAGGCTCGGTCACAGTCAATTTCCAGACACCTCCACATTGCAGCAAAAGAGCAGTATACGTGGCTTGGTGCAGAAGTGATATAAAACAGTATCCGTGGCCAATGACCACACACAAAAAAATGAAAAGTTATATACTGTATACCGTGTATATAGACATCCACTTGTTCACAAATCACTGTTTTGGACAACCATGAGGAATTGAATTGATCCAAAAATTATCCCAGCAGTCATCAGAACAGCAAGAAATTAGAACTGGTGGTAATATTGTCTAATGATGACAATCCTAGGTATTGTAAGGATGTTTTCATACATGTGATATTCGATAATATTGGGACTGATTAATGTATAATGCATGCAAGTCAAGAGCGGAGACTTTATGAGATGGGATTGAGGACCTGGCAGTTATGTACAAAGGGGCGTGCCCAGTAACTTCTATATATTTGCTGTGCATGTTCTCCTAGCAAGTATATGGAGTATCAAGGGTTGAAGAATGCAGAGGGTATGTCCACACTGGACGGATATGGTGTTGTGCATGAATTTGAGAGCAAGACTCAGTCAACCCTCAAATTTGTATGCCTATGACATGCCCTTCGGCCCCCACGGCAGAACTGCAAGGTGACGATAGTTACTAGGGAAGTTGGGAGGGGTCTGACAAACAATACAATGCGATGCGATACATATGTATTGAGCCCCCCTAGTAATACCCTAGGGCAGTGATGGAGAAACTTTTAGAGACCGAGAGCCCAAACTGCAACCCAAAACCCACTTTATCGCAAAGTGCCAACACGGCAATTTACCCTGAATACTACAGTCCACCATACTGTAGTATATTTTCCATGTACTTTATCATTTAGCTATAATAGCCTGCCTACAGATCCGTTCAGATAATAAGACCTTCTGCATCCGTTCAGAACGGATTAGTTTGTATTATCTTTAACATAGCCAAGACGGATCTGTCTTGAACACCATTGAAAGTCAATGGAGGACGGATCAGTTTTCTATTGTGCCAGATTGCGTCATAGAAAACAGATGCGTCCCCATTGACTTACATTGTGTGCCAGGACGGATCCGTTTGGCTCAGTTTCATCAGACGGACACCAAAACGTCAGCCTCCAAAGCGGAATGGAGACTGAACTGATGCATTCTGAGTGGATCCTTTTCCATTCAGAACGCAAACTGATCAGTTTTGGACCGCTTGTCAGATCCCTGAACGGATCTCACAAAGAGAAAGCCAAAACGCCAGTGTAAAAAGTAGACTTACCTGCAGCCATACTGTCAGTTGTGCAAGAGTTAAAGGAGGGGATAAACAGAAAGGTATAGAGCAGGGATGTCCAACCTGCAGCCCTCCAGCTGTTGCAAAATGACAGCCTACAGCTATTAGGGCATGCTGGGTGTTGTAGTTTTGCAACAACTGGAGGTCCGCAGGTTGAGCATCCCTGGTATAGTGTATTGTAATTCGCTACTGGATACACAGATGAGCAATAAGGGTAGGTTCCCACCAACAGAACAACCAGATTCAGCCTAGCTGGACACCGCCGCTCACAGCCAGAACAAAATTACTATAATGGGATCCAGAAGCAGTCCTGCTGCTTTCCAGCATACGTGATGAAAAATAAAATAAAACTTGCATTCAACTGTTTTTGTACACCCAAAAGCCAGCCTCTCGCCGAAAAGCGGCTGAATTCCATTAGTCAATAGAGTCCAGCGGTGAATGGCAGTCTCCAGCTAGGGTGGATCCAGAGAACTCCAGCATGCTGTTTTGTGCCAGAACTGCCTCAGGTAAAGGGAGGCGATACCATCTAAACCGGGTGTACCAACTTGCAAAACAATAAGTAATGGAATGCAGAAAATTCCCAAGAAATGATCCATAAATAGGCATTTGGTGTACACTATGGGTAGACAGATTGTGGGTCCAATGTAAACTCACCCATGCACATGGGCACCTTCTAGCAACTCTATGCACAGCTAAGTACGTCACTCTTCCATTATTCGTTTTTTCACGGCCTACTTGTTATTACCTCTTTTCCATGGCTTTTAAACCTTACAGGGTTTTCTTATTAAGAACATTTATCATGAATCACAGGTCAGATCAGGCCACTGAAGCCCCCAGCAAGCAAGACAATTAGGGTCTACGAGTTCCCAGTGTGCATACATGACCACCACTATATCCACCTCTATGCAACTGCTGAGGTGGTTATCTCTGGCAGCGCCATAGATGTGAATCCAGCAGTGGTCACACATGGGCACCACAGCTCCACACAGAGTACTTTGGGACTCCCAACGGTCAGAACCACATTGATCATACATTTATCAGATGAAGTATGCTACAGGGATGATTTAGGGTTCTCCAAGATAGAAACTACCTATGTATACATAATCATCAAGAATGCCAGGATCATAGGGGGCATTTGGAGACTAAATGACTAAATAATAGTCCTACTATATATAACTCAAGACCAGCTTCCAATTGTGAAAACCTGGAGGGTTAAACCAATCGGCTCAACATGATAGACAGGAAAGCACTTCTCAAAGCCTCAGGACAGGATCATAATTCAACAGAAAGGTGTGAATTTACCCTAAAAACGAGACCATAAAACTGTGTTGTGCACAGATCCCAATTCATGCCAAGCAGACAACTCAGCTCACGAAAACAAGCAAGTGGGTAGCTTCTAGGATAAGAACGACCTAGTGTTAATTCACGTTTTTTAAAGGAGCACTGTCACCAGAAAATTTACTGTGAAGGCAGGCACAAAGCCTTGCAGGGCTAGCTCAGCTGAATGTAATGATATACTTCACCTAGCGACGTGCAGAATACTTTAATCCATACGGAAAGGAGCAGTTAAGTGCACCAAGGGCGGGTCCAGTCACTCGGTGCACCTCTGCTCCAGCTTGCTTCCTCAGCCAGCCCTTCCACCTCCTTCCAGATTGATATTGTCAATCAAGAGAAAAGGGGGAGGGGGTCTAGCTGGGAAAGGAGCAAGGGTGCACTTAACTGCTTACTCTCATATGGATTAGGCTACACGCACACGACTATGTATTTTGCAGTCCACAAAAAATACGGATGATGTTCGTGTGACTGGACGTGTTGCATCCATTTTTTTGCGGATCCATTGTAACAATGCCTAAAACAGAGAAGAATAGGACTTTTTTTTGTGGGCTACAAAATGGACATATTGATGCATTTTTGCAGACCCATTGAAATGAACGGGTCCACATCCTATCCACAAAAAAACGGAACGGACACAGAAACAAAATACGTTCATGTGCATGAGGCCTTAAAAGTACTTTTCAGCAAGTTCAGCAATGGATCGCTAAGTGAAAGGTCCCATTACATTCAGCTGAACTAGCCCTACAAGGCAACGTGCCTGGTTTAACTGTGAATTTCCTGGTGATCGATTCCTTTCAAGGCCCTGTTCTCACATGTGTCGTGGCTTCTGGAATCCACAATGTGGTGCTGTATCCTCCCTATGGTGCTTGACAGACCCTCCTGACTTAAAGGCATCTATTGGGGTTTCCTTATAGCTTCTGTTACTTTAAAGACAAAAATAGCACTGCATATACGTTACTGTAGGGCGGCACGGGTCCAATTAAATCCCGTGGCTCAGTTGGTCGTCATTTTGTAATAGTATGTGTAAGCTAAAACCAGGACTAGTTCCCAAGATTTATGCTTCTCTTTTTTTTGGGCATCCACTCTTGAAATGTATGAATGCACTTGTGGGCTTACATGAAAATGCCCAGAGGGTGGTTTGTGTATAGATACTTCATATGTTTATACAGGCGAGCCAAAGGCCCTTTTAACCAAAATGAATGGACTGAGGTCTACATATGACTGCTGCAGACAGAAGTCGTCTTCAGATGCTTTTACTGTAAGGAATGATACAAAACAAGCAAATCTGCGCCTGCAAATGGAAACATTTGTTTAGCTTTCTATAATGGGTACATCTGCTACCTATACAGATTGTTACCTTATTCAGAACTGTATAAATTCAATATAAACAGAAATAACATCTATTATACCTCTCCAATCTCTCCTGCTTTGTGTTTTGTCCCTGTGCGTCATCACTGCAGATGCAGGCTGGCCTCCATGTTAAACTGTTTTTTTACTGTTCATTCGCAAAAATAAGCAACTTTGTAAATAACCTTCATAAAAATTTCCTACAATTTCAAACCATGTTGTTGTAGAGACTGTGCAACTCCTGCACATATTTAGCTGTCTTGCTGCTTCACATATAAATCAGACAGGCTGTGTGGGTCTCTGTCAGTGTTGGGGAGCAAAAAAAAAAAAAGGACATAAGTCCATCAAGTTTAACCAAGGGATAGGTGGCGACACGGATCCCAGAAGGAAGTGAGACACCGATTTCTACACGTTTTCATAAGCATCTATGTAATTTACTTTTCAGAATTCATCTAAACCCTTTTTAAAACTGTCCACTGTTCCTGCTGTGACCACGTCCTGAAGAAGTCTATTCCACAGCTTCTCAGTTCTTACAGTAAAGAAGCTTTGACGCTTCTGGAGTATCAAGGGTTGAAGAATGCAGAGGGTATGTCCACACTGGACGGATATGGTGTTGTGCATGAATTTGAGAGCAAGACTCAGTCAACCCTCAAATTTGTATGCCTATGACATGCCCTTCGGCCCCCACGGCAGAACTGCAAGGTGACGATAGTTACTAGGGAAGTTGGGAGGGGTCTGACAAACAATGCGATGCGATACATATGTATTGAGCCCCCCTAGTAATACCCTAGGGCAGTGATGGAGAAACTTTTAGAGACCGGGAGCCCAAACTGCAACCCAAAACCCACTTTATCGCAAAGTGCCAACACGGCAATTTACCCTGAATACTACAGTCCACCATACTGTAGTATATTTTCCATGTACTTTATCATTAAGCCATAATAGCCTGCCTACATTCAGAGTGCTGCCTGTGCTGTTCATGGTGCGCCCTGCGCTGATGAATGGGTGAGGGTGCTCACAGAGTGCTTTGAATGCCGCCTCCGACACCCGTGCCATAGGTTCACCACCATGCCCTAGGGGAAATTAAAGGGGCTGTGCAGTGAATACATACAGAATAAGGCCCCTTTCACACGAGTTTTCTGCACGGGTGCAATGCGTGATGTGAACGCATAGCACCAGCACTGAATCCTGACTCATTCATTTCAATGGGTCTGTGCACATGAGCGTTTTTTTTTTTCACACATCAGTTCTGCGTTGCGTGAAAAACACAGCATGTTCTATATTCAGCGTTTTTCACCAGCCCTGGCACCATAGAAGTGAAAGAAGCTTTAGTGAAAAACGGATTTCGCGCAGATGCAATGCGTTTTTCACTGATGGTTGCTAGGAGATGTTTGTAAACCTTCAGTTTTTTTTATCACGCGCGTGAAAAATGCATTGCACTTGCGCAGAAGAAAACCGGAATTAGACTTACCGGTAATTCAGTTTCCATGAAATCACCATGACGGCCACAAGGAGATTGACCCATGACCTCTGTGGGGGCAGGAAACAGAGAAGAGGTTAAATTGCCCCCTCCCACCACCACAACTCAGTGTTCCAAAGATATCAAGTGCCAGAAGTGTCCTAGTATTTCCCAGTATTACACCATACCAGAAAATACCGGTGAAAAGAACTTCAAACAAAAGAAAGGGAGGGAATATATGGGCCGTCATGGTGATTTCATGGAAACTGAATTACCAGTAAGTCTAATTTCGGTTTTACCATATCAACACCATGACGGCCACAAGGAGAGTTATAAAATTATTTTTTATGGGTGGGGGCAACCGCTTGGAGAACCTTCTGACCAAAGGAGAGGCCAGAGGTTCCAGATAAATCCAAACGGTAATGTTTCACAAATGTGTGAATACTAGACCAGGAGGCGGCCCTGCATATATCATCCAGGGAGGCCCCTGCTCTTTCAGCAAAAGTAGTGGAGACAGCTCTGGTAGAGTGAGCTCTAATATTGGAAGGATCCAGATTCTGATTCTTATAACATATGGTAATAGTGTCTTTAATCCATCTTGCAACGGAGGATTTTGAGACCCTGGATCCCTTATTCCTTCCAGCAAATTGGACAAGCAGGCTGTCAGACTTCCTGAAGTCCCTAGTGGCTTCTAAGTATCTAAGGACTGTACGCCTAAAATCAAGGAAATGAAATTTCTCTTCCTCCTGATCCTTGGGATTGTTGAAAAAGGATGGAAGGAGGATCTCCTGGCCTCTGTTGCGGTCTGAGGCTACCTTTGGCAGGAAACCTGGGTCTAGTTTAAGCACAATCTTATCCTCAGTGATGGTAAGGTATGGTTCCCTAATAGAGAGAGCTTGCATCTCTCCTAGTCTCTTGGCAGAGGTAATTGCTATAAGAAAAGCAGTTTTGAATGAAAGCAATTTAATTGAACAATTTTCCAATGGCTCAAATGGGGAACACATAAGGTTGTTGAGAACTAAATTTAAGTCCCAGGTTGAGCTGCGGGATCTTAGCGTGGGTCTAAGTCTACGGGCAGCTCTTATGAATCGTTTGATCCATCTATGGTCTGCCAGGTCGGCGTCAAAGAAGGCGCTTAATGCCGAAATTTGAACTTTTAAGGTGGATGGAGAGAGAGGCCCATGTCCAGACCTTTTTGTAGAAATTCCAGAATTTTCTGGATATTAGGCCCTACAAAATTTGGATTCTTTTCACCCGACCATGAACAGAATCTCTTCCAGATCTTCAGGTATATCGCGGAAGTTACTTTTTTCCTAGAACATCTCAGGGTGGCTATAACCTGGTCTGACAGGCCCTGAGACTTTAAGAGGGAGACCTCAGGATCCAAGCCGTGAGCTTCAGGAACTCCGGATGAGGATGGAGCAAAGCACCCTGGTATAGGATGTCCCCTCTGAGTGGGAGTCTCACTGGTTCGTCTATTGTTAGCTTCAAGAGAGGAGCGAACCAACTTCTCTTCGGCCAGAACGGAGCGATCAATATTACTGTGGTTCTCCCCTCCTGAATTTTCTGAATGACCCTCGGGATGAGAGGCAATGCGTACCCTAGATCCCAGCACCATTTTAGGGAGAAGGCGTCTATTCTCCAGGGATGATCTCCAGCATTGTGTTTGTACTTTCGTATTTCTCCTTGATGCAAACAGGTCTATTGTAGGAAGCCCCCATCTTTGGGTTAGCATATTGAAGACCTCTGGATTCAGTGCCCACTCTGTATGATCTACCACTTGTCTGCTCAAAAAGTCAGCTTCTAGATTCTAGGATCCCTTCAGGTGCATTGCCGAGATGGATTTTAGTTCTTTTTCTGCAAAGGAGAAGATTTCCTCTGAGATACTCTGGAGTCTCCTTGATCGAGTACCTCCCTGATGTTTCAAGTAGGAGACCACGGTCACGTTGTCCGATAGGACTTTCACATGCTGATTTCTTATCAATTGTCTGGCGGAGAGTAGGGCTTCTCTTACCGCATACAGCTCCCTGAAATTTGAAGATTGGGCAGATATCAGATGCTTCCACGTTCCTTGGAAATAGGCTCTGTTGCTTTTCGCTCCCCAACCGGATTGGCTGGCATCCGTGAAGATGGTAATTGACGGCGATTTAATCCATGGGACTCCCTGGGAAAGATTCTTCTCCTTCATCCACCATGAGAGGGATCTCTTTACTGATCCTGGAATTGGGAGCTTGGGGTCCAGAGAGCCCTTCTTCTTGTTCCAGTGGGACAATAGCCAGTTCTGTATCACTTGACAGTGAGCCTGTGCCCACTCGACAGAAGGTATGCAGGAGGTTAGGAGGCCGAGTAGGCTCATTGCTTCCCTTACTGAGCATCCTTTCCGGCGTTGGAAGTGCCTCACCTTGTTTATCAGGGACTGGATCTTGCTCTGTGGAAGGAAGGTTGACTGAGTTACGGAGTCTAGAGTAACTTCCAGGAACCTCACCTTCTCGGCGGGAACCAACATTGACTTGGATTCGTTCACTATCCATCCTAGTTGAGACAGGCGGGACAGAAATATTTCCAAGTCCGACAGCAGGAGTTCTTTTGAGTCTGCTATAATTAGAAAGTCATCCAGATATGGCACTATATTTAACCCCTCCTGCCTGAGTGGGGCTATCATTTCTATGACAAGTTTGGTGATAAGCCTTGGAGCGGCTGAAATCCCGAAGGGTAGTGCTATGAATTGGAAATGACGAATCCGATTGGAAGGGTCTAGGATAGCAAATCTTAGAAACCTCTGGTGATCTGGGTGAATGGGGACGTGCAGATAGGCGTCCTTCAGGTCGACCGAGCACATAAATGCCCCTAGCTTTATCAACGGTACTATGGATCTGAGAGACTCCATCTTGAACTTCCTGTAAAGAATAAACTTGTTCAGTTGTTTCAAGTTTATGATGGTCCGGAAGTCTCCTTCCTTTTTCCTTACTAAAAATAGGGTTGAATAGTACCCTCGACCTCTTTGAGACGCGGGAACTGGGATTACTGCACCCTTCTTCACCAAGTCCTGGACTCCTTGGAAAATATTTAGGTTGGAGAATCTGGTAGGCATCTTTGTGACGACGAATCTTGGAGGGGGGGGAGAGAGGTGAACTCGATCCTGTAACCTTGCCGAATGATATCCAAGGCCCAAGGATTTCTTGATATTAGTGACCATGGACCCAGGAAATCCTTCAGTCTCCCCCCTACAATGGTGTCAATGTTTGTCCTCGAATTTGGATTGGGGCTTGAGAAGGAAGCCTCTTCCTCTACCCCCTTTGGGATAAGACCAGCAGCCTGACTTGCCTTTCCCTCTAACAGTCTTGTTTTGTCCACCGTAAGACCGAAAGGACTGGTTCTTTCTAAAGGACCTTTCCTCAGGGAATCCCCTTTTCTTGTCGGCCGCTTTCTCAAGAAACTCGTCTAGGACCGGCCCGAATACATATTCTCCTGAAAAGGGGATAGATATTAACTTTTGTTTAGAAATTCTATCGCCCGACCAAGATTTCATCCACAAAGTCCGACGAGCCGCATTGGAAAGCCCTGCCTCCTTAGCACAGACTCTAATAGATTCAGCCGATGTATCTGCCAGGAACCCCGTAGCTGATTTAAGTAGCGGGATGGACTGCAAGATTTCTTCCCTGGAGGTCTTACTGCTTAGGCGGTTCTCAAGCTCTCGTAACCATAAGTACATAGACCTGGCGACAGACGTTGCTGCGATGTTGGTCTTGATGTTAAACATGGAGGCCTCCCAAGCTTTCCTTAAAAGGGCATCTGCCTTCCGCTCCATAGCATCTTTCAATTGGGCGGCATCCTCAAACGGCAGGGCAGTTTTTTTGTTAACTTTCGCCACCTGCACGTCTACTTTAGGGGTCTCGTTGAACAACTTAGACTGAGAGGGGTCGAACAATAGTCGATTTTTTAATTCTATGGAAATCCCCAATCGTTTTTCTGATTCCGACCATTCCTCCAGAATCATTTGTCTAATGTGTTCGTTTATGGGGAAGACCTTGGATTTTCTCACCTTGAGTCCCCCAAACATTTCATCCTGAATGGATAAGGACCTAGGGGTTTCTTCAATCCCCATTGTCGCTCTGACTGCCTTTAATAAGTCACTCAGCACCTCCAGTGCCATAAGAAAAGCGGACCCCCAGAGGGATACTTACAGGAGGCAGAGAGGGAGCATCAAGCTCCATAACGGTTTGTACCTCAGGACCTGACATATTCTGAAGCAAAGTGCAATTGCAGTACTCACAGACCTCAGATCAGCGTTCCTATGGCCGTCCCGCCTTTTATTCAAACTGCTCTGTCCTCCTGCGCTTTACTTCCGGGTTGCGTCCCTGACCGAACCCGGAAGTGACGTCACCGACGTCGGCGTGTGCACACTGCCGGCCGCCACCAGCCCGACCCACAGGGGAGGAGGAGACGGAGGAAGATTGCAGCCCGGGAGCAGGCTCCAGACCAGCCGGAGCGAGTCCTCCCGATATCCCCCAGCCCAGCATAAGCATGTGGCCGCCGGCGGACTGGGGGAGCTCCGATGAGCTTCAGGTAACCAGGAGACCGTCCTCAGGACCCTCCTGGAGAAGAAGAAAATAAAAAAGGAGACGATTTCCTATCTTCATCTCCCTGCCGACCGCAGGGAGACTCTTCTCTGACCCTGGCCACAGTGGGGACAGGAACACTGAGGTGTGGTGGTGGGAGGGGGCAATTTAACCTCTTCTCCGTTTCCTGCCCCCACAGAGGTCATGGGTCAATCTCCTTGTGGCCGTCATGGTGATGATATGGGAAAACTCAACTGAATGCAATTGTAGACAAAACTGACTGAACTTGCTTTGCAAATGGTGCGAGTTTCACTGAACGCATCCGGAGCCAATCCATCACGCTCATGTGAAAGAGGCCTAAGTCATCAATATCTGATCAGCAAGGGGGTCTTCTCCTTAGTTTTCTCCATAGGAGAGAACTGACAATCAACAGGTGGAGCTCAAATAACCATGACTCTTCACAGGCAACCATGACTCTTCCATGCCTAGGCTGCAACGATTAGGATACTGGTTCTCGGCAACCAGCTACTTTTAGCTCATGAATGAAACACCCCTGAAATGAGCTGGTCTGTCACTATTTTATGATGGCCTCGGTGACAGGTTACCTTAAAGGGGTATTCCCATCACAGACAATGGAGACATAGTGCTCGGATATGCCCCCATTGTCTGATCGGTCCGTATCCCACCTCTGGGACCCGCACCTACATTGAGAACGGAGCAGGGAAGGTGGTGTCCGGAGGACCCTGCACTTGCGCAGCCACTGCTCCTATTCATTTTTATGGGGCCGAAGGAAATAGCCGAGCCAGTGCTCAGCTATTTTTGGCGGCCCTATAGAAATGAATAAAGGGCGGCTGTGCATGCGCAGTGCTTCCTCCACAATCTTCAGGGTCCGTCACCACTGGGACCTGCACCTATCAGACAATAGGGGCATATCCTAGCGATATGCCCCTATTGTACAAGATGGGAATACCCCTTTAAAGCAAGTGCTTCATTTTTGGTTGTAGAAACACTGATGGGGAGCACAAAAGAAATAATGACCCCGTATATTATACGTAGTCCATTCACCTGACCTTATGCTAAAGTGCACAACAGATACTACTAGATAATGCATTTCAAAAGAGAAAAAATGAAAAAAAAAAAAAAAAAAAACAGGCTACTTTCACACCTGAGTTTAGGTGCGGATCAGTCTGGTATTTATTTATTTTTGTTCATGATAATGCAAACGGTTCCGTTTTGACTTACACTGAAAGTCAATGGGAGGCGGATCTGTTTTCAATTGCACCATATTGTGTCAGTAAAAACGGATCTGTCCTCATTGACTTACATTGCAAGTCAGGACTGATCAGTTTGGCTCAGTTTTGTCAGACGGACATCAAAACGCTGCAAGCAGCGTTTTGGTGTCCGCCTCCAGAGCGGAATGGAGGCAGAACGGAGGCAAACTGAGGCATTCTGAACGGATCCTTATCCTTTCAGAATGCATTGGGGCTAAACTGATCCGTTTTGGGCCGCTTGTGAGAGCCTTGAAACTGATATCACAAGCGGACCCAGAAACGCCAGTAGCCTAAAATGACTGCTCTGGGGTTCATACACAGTCAAATATACTAAAAACGTAATTGCATTGAAGAGTTAAACAAAAAAAATGATGTCAGTATCCCGAAATAGACCTATGATGTAACTGTGCGGCTCATCTAATGCTCTGAGACACCACTAACATTATTGATGGCCAGAATAAAGAGAATTCAATTACCCATCTCCGCTTTGCCTGGATATACAGCCTACACTACAGAGAACAGTCCACACGAGGACTAGGATTACTGCTGTATGGCTGCTAGCACCTTATAGTATACCTATGGTATACAGCAATAACCCCAATGTTCAACACAAATGTTAAAGGAGCATTAAAAGGGAACCTGTTACAGTAAAAATGAAATGTAATCTGCAGGCAGCATGTTATAGAGCAGGAGGAGCGGAGCAGATTTATATATTGTCTTATGGGAAAAGATTCAGTACATATTATATTTTCTGGGCTTTCCAGTCGAGGGTGCGGTCCCATCGGTGATTGGCAGCCTTCCCTCTATGGCTGTGTATACAGATAACTGTCAATCACCTCAAAGCCCAAAACTAGCAGAAATTGAAATTAATAGATTACAAGTTTTACTGAACAGGACACGATACTGAAGCGGCAAGCAACATCCCCTACAATGCCTAAAATTAAAACTATTCACTCCTTATTTCAGTGCCATTCTCCTGTAAAACAGCAGATGGAATACCGGACATATAGCATGTCCTCAGCTGACAGTCATTGGCTGCAGCAGTGATTGGCTGGAGTGGTCACGCTGCTGCAGCGGGAGAACAGGAGGAGCACAGAACAGTGCTAGAGTATAGGCTACTTTCACACTGACGTTTTGGCTTTCCGCTTGCGAGATCCGTTCAGGGCTCTCACAACGGATCAGTTTTGCCCTAATGCATTCTGAATGGATAAGGATCTGCTCAGAATGCATCAGTTTGCCTCCGTTCTGTCTCCATTCCGCTTTGGAGACTGACACCAAAACACTACTTGAAGCGTTTTGGTGTCTGTCTGATGAAACTGAGCCAAACGGATCCGTTCTGACACACAATGTAAGTCAATGGGGACCAGGGCTGTGGAGTCGGTAGATAAATGCTCCGACTCCTCAGTTTTTTTGTACTTCCGACTCCGACTCCCCTGTATTTAATATGCGAATGTATTTTATACATTCCTTGAAGGAAAGAAAGAAGTTCTTCTAAGCGCTTCTAGCACAGAGAGGTAGTTGGGAAGAAGCTGCTGCCTTCTCCTTTGTGTGCTGATCTTCTGCTGAAGATAGGGCAGTGGGAGGATCCAGGAAGGGACATTTATTTTAAAATTTGATTTCCCTAGAAGAATCCCATAGTCATGTTTAAAGTTTAAGATAACATTCTGAGTTTACATGTTTTATAGCCTTAGGCTACTTTCACACTAGCGTTCGGAGCGGGTCCGTCTGATGTTTCATCAGACGGATCCGCTCCTATAATGCAGACGTTTGCATCCGTACAGAACGGATCCGACTGCATTATAACTTAGAAAAATTTCTAAGTGTGAAAGTAGCCTGAGCGGATCCGTTCAGACTTTACATTGAAAGTCAATGGGGGACTGATCCGCTTGAAGATTGAGCCATATGGTGTCATCTTCAAGCGGATCCGTCCCCATTGACTTCCATTATAAGTCTGGACGGATCCGCTCGCCTCCGCACGGCCAGTCGGACACCCGAACGCTGCTTGCAGCGTTCAGGTGTCCGCTCACTGAGCGGAGCGGAGGCTGAGCGCTGGCAGACGGATGCATTCTCAGTGGATCCGCCTCCACTGAGAATGCATTAGGGCCAGATGGCTGCGTACAGGGCCGCTCGTGAGCCCCTTCAAACGGCGCTCACGAGCGGACACCTGAACGCAGGTGTGAAAGTAGCCTTAGCTGAATGACAGCAGTTTTTCCAATGGTTTACAGCTTCAGTCTTGAAGTGTCTCTAGTCCTGCAAAACACATATTTACTTAATCCCTTATCAGTGAGAGGCTAGGTAAACCATGGGCATTGTGTTCCCTGTAACATCAGAACACAACACAATGGAAAGTATATGTATTGCCACTCCTAATTGTGCATTGCGTGCCATATAGTGAAGCATATGAAAAGCATGCTTCTTCACATCACTGAACGCGTTTGTTTTGCGGTTACGTGAGGCACTGCATGCATTGGCCTTTATTCTTACAGTAGAGAAGTCATTAATTATAACCGTTTATGAATTCGGACATTTAAACTTGCTTTTTTTTATTTTTTTATTCCAATTTAAATTTAGAAGGAGTCGGAGTCGGTTCATTTTTTGCCGACTCAGACTCCAGGTACCCAAAATTGACTCCGACTCCTCGACTCCGACTCCACAGCCCTGATGGGGACGGTTCCATTTTCACTGACACAATCTGGTACAATAGAAACCAGATCCGTCCCGGCTATGTTACAGATAATACAACCGGATCCGTTCATGATGGATGCATGCAGATGTATTATTGTAACGGAAGCGTTTTTGCAGATCCATTAACCTACATGTGAATATGCTGTATAATTTTTATTTTATTTTTATTTAAAAAAAACAAAGGGTGGATGGCATTCTAGATGTAATTTTATGATATCACTTCATGTATTCCTGGCTCTTAAACGTCCTCTTTGGAATTTTTAGATGGCAGTTAGCCTCGCTTGACTTTCTCATTCAGACCATTCTCTGTGATTAGAGCACCACACATTGTACGGACCAATCCAGTTATAGGGTAGCTTTACCTAGGACTATCAATAGAAGAATACAGTAGTCATACGGTCACCTGCTATTATAATGAGGATTACCCTGCAGATAACACCTTCCCCTCACAAGTAATCCCTTGTCAGTAAACCTACAATGCATTATCTATATATGTAGGAGCCTCACTCTGTTTACTGTTACACAAGGATAATATTTTGAAGGTAATTTAAAAAAAAACTTCACACCAGATTTTCAGCATAAAGTTTCAAAATGTGGTGCAAAAGCAACAAATTTCTATTTTTCCTGCTCCTCTCACCACTTTTCAAAAAGTAGTGTGGGGCTTAAAGGGGTATTCCCATCTGAGACAATGGCGGCATATCACTAGGATATTCCCCCATTGTCCGATAGGTGCGGGCCCCACCTACACCGTGAACTGAGCGGGGAGGTGGTGGCCGGACCCAAGAAAAGTGCTCTCCCCGAAGTAGTGAATGGGAACGCACCACGCCTGTGCGGCCACTGCACCTATTCATTTCTATGGGGTCAATGGAAATAGCCAAGCCAGCACTCCATTCTCTGTGTAGGTGGGACCCGCACCTATCAGACAATGGAGGCATATTCTAGCGATAAGTCCCCATTGTCTGAGATGGGAAAACCCCTTTAACAAAAGGGCCTGACACGTTTCCAATCATTTCTGCCATAAATTCTGACCAAGATAGGTTCCTGGTGCATGGACAAGAGAGAATCAACAAATTTATTAAAGGGGTTGTCAGGGTTTAGAGCTCAACCCGGACAATCCCCATTTTTACCCTGATACGAGTATCGGAGCATTTCATGCTCCAATGCTCTCCTTTGCCCTGTGCTGATTCATGCAGGGCAAAGGCTTTTTTTGGCAATTCGATGAGATACCAGACTGTCCATGGGTAAAGCTAGGCAGAGGCTTCCTTGGCACTAATGGGCGGGCTTTAGCATTTCCTGTAAAACAGGTCAGGCAGCGCTAAAGCCCACCCATCAGTTCTGGTGACGTCATCAGAAACACTGCTAGGCAGAAGCCTCCGCCTAGCAGCGTACAAATATAAACACACAACCCTTGCCCTGCGTGAAACAGTGCAGGGCAAGGGAGAGCATTTGATCATGAAATGCTCTGATGCTCATATCACAGGGCCTGCCTGGGTGAACCTGGACAACCTCTTTAAGGGGTGTGCGCCTCTTGATAAACTGGACACCTAAGGCCCATTGCAGACAAGCGTGTCCGGATGCATCGCAAATGCGTTCAGAAAAAATGTGCGATTTCGCAGGCAGAGTCATTCAGTTTTGCCTGCGATCGCGTTCAGTTGTTATCGCACGAGTGCAATCCGTTTTGATGCGGTTTTCACGTGCGTGATAAGAAAAACTGAATGTACACAAACATCTCAGCAACCATCCGTGAAATACGCATTGCATCCACACTAGGGGTGCACCGAAATGAAAATTCTGGTCCGAAACCGAAAATTCAGGATGCCCTTGACCGAAACCGAAACTGCCTTTTTGCCCAAATACTTTTAAAATACTTTTTTTTAAATGACATTTATAACAGTGCCATCCACAGACCCCCCCCCCACCCCATAACAGTGCCATCCACAGACCCCCCCACCTCATAACAGTGCCATCCACAGACCCCCACCCACCCATAACAGTGCCATCCACAGACCCCCACCCACCCCATAATAGTGCCATCCACAGACCCCCCCATAACAGTGCCATCCACAGACCCCCACCCACCCCATAATAGTGCCATCCACAGACCCCCCCATAACAGTGCCATCCACAGACCCCCCCACCTCATAACAGTGCCATCCACAGACCCCCACCCACCCCATAACAGTGCCATCCACAGACCCCCCACCCACCCCATAACAGTGCCATCCACAGACCCCCCCCACCCCATAACAGTGCCATCCACAGACCCCCCCACCCCATAATAGTGCCATCCACAGACCCCCCCCATAACAGTGCCATCCACAGACCCCCCCATAACAGTGCCATCCACAGACCCCCCCCACCCCATAACAGTGCCATCCACAGACCCCCCCATAACAGTGCCATCCACAGACCCCCCCACCCCATAACAGTGCCATCCACAGACCCCCCCCACCCCATAATAGTGCCATCCACAGACCCCCCCCATAACAGTGCCATCCACAGACCCCCACCCACCCCATAATAGTGCCATCCACAGACCCCCCCCACCTCATAACAGTGCCTTCCACAGACCCCCACCCACCCCATAACAGTGCCATCCACAGACCCCCCCCCACCCCATAACAGTGCCATCCACAGACCCCCCCCACCCCATAATAGTGCCATCCACAGACCCCCCATAAGGCATCCACAGACCCCCCATAACAGTGCCATCCACAGACCCCCACCCACCCCATAACAGTGCCATCCACAGACCCCCCCACCCCATAATAGTGCCATCCACAGACCCCCCCATAACAGTGCCATCCACAGACCCCCCCACCCCATAATAGTGCCATCCACAGACCCCCCCATAACAGTGCCATCCACAGACCCCCACCCACCCCATAACAGTGCCATCCACAGACCCCCCCCCCCCCCCCCCATTGCCGCTCCAGTACAGACTAGTTATAAAATGTGTACAATTAATAAGGATTCTATTCATGAGGCCCCCTCTGCAGTAGAACATTCAATATAGCCACATCCTACTCACAGGGCTGTTATCTTAATGCTGGCCGGCCGGGCAGACGAGCGGCAGCATCACGACTGACGTCACATGCCTGCGCCGCCTCCTTCATTCAGAAAGTAGGCCGGGCACATGACGTCAGTCGTGACGCTGCCGCTCGTCTGCCCGGCCGGCCAGCATTAAGATAACAGCCCTGTGAGTAGGATGTGGCTATATTGAATGTTCTACTGCAGAGGGGGCCTCATGAATAGAATCCTTATTAATTGTACACATTTTATAACTACTGGAGCTGGGGGCCGGAGCACAGTGAACGCACCGGCCCCCAGCTCCTCCTCCCAGTCCCTCCCCGCTATTTTCTGCCGATATGTACCAATATCGGCCGAAATGGATTAGGCCCATTTTCGGCCGATATTTCGGCCGCCAGAATTTCGGTGCACCCCTAATCCACACTCTTGCAGATGCGATGCAATTTTCACCCAGCTCCATTCACTTCCATGGGGCCAGCGTTGCAGAACTGATGCGTGAAAACCAACGCACATGTACACAGCCCCATTGAAATGAATGGGTCCGGATTCCGTGCAGACACATTGCACCCGCGTGGAATACTAGGCTCGTCTGCAAGGGGCCTAAGCCTTTTCACCCAGTCTATAGAAAATGGGCCATTTGTATTTCATTTTCAATGGCATATTTACCACTGCAAGCTACTGGAAAAACAGACAATTTTTAAAAAAATATTTTATGTATATGAATAGTGGAATTGTCTGTTTAACCCTTCCGCTGCTAGGAAAATGTCCACATCATTGAAGAAAAAAAAAGAAAATATAAAATTGTAAAAGGGAAAACCATTTCTAAGACGACAGATCGACCCCAATGTGCTGAGCTTTAAAGATCTCGCCCTCGTATTCTGGTTGCAGCAAGCGCGTGGCAGTAAAAGGGTTAAAACGAACACACCGCTAGCATCAAGTACAGGTATGAATTTTTCGGTTTAGAAAACGCTGTTTAGAAGATACAAGGAAGCTTACTATTGTCTGCTATAAGGCAGAATGCCCCTAGATCCTCTTTAGCAGACATATTAAAGAAGCAGGAAGCCCTCATTTTAATGCAGATTGCGGTTTCCATCAGAGCAGAATACGCATTCCAGAAAGTGGACTGTGACCCCCAGTAAACAAGCAGACGCAGGGCTGTACATGTCACCCAGCCACACCCATGATAGTGGAGCCTGCCCGCAACAAAGCCAAGCAGAAGGGAGAACCTGTCCTGCCTGTTCAATGTGACGGTGGGAACCAAGCGCAGTCTTGGGTATATTCACACCTGGCAGATTTGGTAAGATTTCTGTGCCTTGTCTAAACAGGATCTGCTGCAGAATCAACACTACTCGGACAAATGGAAGTGCTGTTCTGTAGCAGAAGGTTCAGCCACACATTTGCCATGTCTGAATGTACCCTTAGGCCTCTTTCACACGAGCGCGACGGATGCGTTCAGTGAAACTCGCACCATTTTGCAAGCAAGTTCAGTCAGTTTTGTTTGACTGCGTTCAGTTTATTCCGCGCAGGTTCAATGCGTTTTTTATGCGCGTGAAAAGAAAAAGAAAAAAAAAAATACGCGGAAGGATTACAAACATCAGTGAAAAACGCATGGCATGCGCGCGCAATAAGTTTTTCAATGAAGCTCCATTCACTTGGAGGCCAGGGCTGCGTGAAAAAAGCTGAATATAGCCTCATGCACACAACCGTTCCGTTTTTTTGCTGTCCACAAATTGCGGATACGCAAAACACGGAACCCGCCCGTGTGCCTTCCGCAAAACGCACAAGAAGAGGACAGGTTATATTTTTTGGGCAGACTACGGAACGGAGCAACGGATGCAGGACAGCACACGGAGTGCTATCCGCATCTTTTGCAGGCCCATAGAAGTGAATGGGTCCGCACCCGAGCCGCAAATACTGCTGCTCGGATGCGGACCTTAACAACGGTTGTGTACATGAGGCCTATAAAAGATGCAGCATTTTTCATAACTGATGCATGAAAAATGTACAGACACATTGAAATGAATGGGTCAGGATTCAGTGCGGATGCTATGCGTTCACGTCACGCATTGTAACCGCGCAGAAAACTGGCTGGTGTGAAAGGGGACTTAGGGCACCTGCACAGAGATGCAGCTTTCAACAGAAATTCTGTGATATCGACCTTGTGCATGCCATCAGTTTGTTGTTTAGTTTTTTTTTTTTTAACTCCTGAAGAAATGTCCTATCCTTGTCCGGAAAACAGACAAGAATGGGACACGTTCTTTATTTTTATTTTTTGCAGGGCTGCATAACAGACATACGGAAGTGGATAGCACGCTATGGGCCAGATTTATCATGACTGACAGCTCACTCCACTTTAACATATGGCTAAAGTCAGTTTTAGCCAAGTCAGATTTATGATCGGCCCTTTAAGACTGTAATAAATGTGGTTTGACGGTAGCAGTTTATCCGTCAGTAAGCAGCTTTACAAAAGTCGCACGTTTTTATGAAAAAGTCGCACGTTCTATTAAAAAGTCTCACAAGATAAGCACGGTCCTCACTGGAGTGAAATTGCGACATTTTAAGTAGTCCCAATTAGGCCTGCACAATATATCGCCAATGCAATCGCAATTAATCGCCATATCGCAATCGCCAATTGGGCGACCCAAAAATGCTGCAATTATATTACCATATTTTTCGCTCTATAAGAAACTTTTTCCCCCCCAAAAGTGTGGGGAAAATGGCAGTGCGCCTTATAAAGCGATGGTTGACTTTTTACGTAGTTGACACGGATGTATCGCCGGCCGCTATGCTGCACAGCGCGGCCGGCGATACATCAGTTACAGTATGGGGAGGGAGGAGGGGCTGGAGGAAAGTAGTTATTTTAATGAACAAGTGTTCTTTTATTTATTCTATTTTATTTATCTGTTATGTGCAGTGCTATTAAGAAAATGGCAAGTTTTGTATTTTGTACTTTTGCAGTAATGCAAATATGTTATTTAATTTAGTAAAAGATGTTTTATTTTGAAAAACACTGTGCATTTCAGTTTTTGAGTTACCTACATTTCTGCATTATCAGTAATTTGTGTGTGCTTTTGCCTTTAAAATCCAAGCAAATAGACCTCTAGCACAATTCCCTTAAAATATTGCATACCGTTATCGCAATTTTTAGGGCCCCAATCGCAATCACACAAGATTCCCATATTGTGCAGCCCTAGTCCCAATAGTAAATCTGTCTAGAGATTCATTTACATAAGAAAACACGCCCACTTTCAGAAAACTGGTGAGCATAGTGCAGAGCAGAAAAAAGTCGCAAATTTGTGCGCAGTTTTAACGTTTGGGACTTGTTCACTCCATTATTCTGACCTGAGCTAATAATAAATCTGGCCCTATGTGTTGTCAGCATCTTCTGCGACCCAACTGAGATAAATGCGTCCACATCAATCCACAAAGGTCGCATATCGTATGCGGACCAAAATGACAGCCGTGTGCATGAGCCCTAGACTGTACGTGTTACTTGCAGCTTTGATGTGGATTTGACCTCTTGCATTGCAAAGTGTGAAATCTGCACAAAAAAAAATGAAAATCGCACAAACATTGGACACGTTGCTGATTTTGTCCAATCTTCTTCACTTTGCTGGTATTAGGCTGCGATTTTTCTGCATGAAAATCTGGGCGGAAAAAAAAAACGTGCTTAATCCGCTACATGTGCAGGCAGCCTGATAGGACAGCAAGTCGAATTTCCATTGGGAGAAAAAATATCAAATGGTCAACTGAACTAATGCCCGGCCTGTGTGCAGGAGCTCCCCTGTGATCTCAGCTATTACACAACCCGTATTCCCGGCTATGAGGAAACAGATTTCACATCCACAGCAGTAACAATGAAAATAGAAGCGTAAATAATTCAAAGCCACCCGTTGTCCCCATTTTAATGATTACTAGAGGGATTTCTCTAGGAGGCTCGCTGGGCCGCTAGTAGTGACATGTGACAAGGGAGCTGTCAGGACAACAAAGCTAGGAGGGATAATGAAAAGGCAGAATAGGGCCGCTTCTACCAGAAGATACTCAGCCCCAAATCAGCTGTGCCTTCACCAAAAATAATCTGCACTTCTGCCCCTGCTCGGCAGTAAAGCGTGTATGTCACCTTTATTCATCACATTAATAAAACAGGGGAAGTCCTTCTACTGGACGACAGGCTGACTAAAGCAAAAACTGGAAGAGTAGCACCTGGCATGGCACCAATGCCCGCAGCTGCCAGTACTTCCTATACCCCCAGGTACTGCTGCATCAGTCACTGGGGCGCACGTACTGTACTATTTCCCACCAGTGCAATACTCTGCTCCCGTCACATCCAGCTTCCTGGAGCACGTGGCTCAGAACAAAAAATACTTCTACTAGCAGAACGACCCCGAGTCTTTGTATTTATCAAAGTGCCGGTAAGACTCAGTTCACACCTGCGTCGTGCCACATCCATCGCCTGACGGACCCCAATGACTTATAATAAGGCTACTTTCACACTAGAGTTTTTGCTGGATCCGGCGCGGCTCAGCAAAAACGCTTCCGTTACTGATAAGGGTCTATTCTCAAATCTGTATGTGTTTTGCGGATCCGCAAAACAGACACCAGCAATGTGTGTTCCGCATTTTGCGTACCGAACATCACCGGCACTTTAATAGAAAATGCCTAATCTTGTCCGTAATTGCGGACAAGAATAGGACATGTTCTCATTTTTTCGGGAACGGAATTGCGGATCCGGGCAGCACACAGTGTGGCCCCATAGAAATGAATGGGTCCGCAATTCTGTTCCGCATTGCGGAACAGAATTGCGGGCGTGTGAATGGAGCCGCATACAACTGTCTACATCTGTTATGAACGGATCCGGTTGTATTATCTTTAACATTGCCAAGACGGATCCGTCATGAACTCTATTGAAGGTCAATGGAGGACGGATTCGTTTTCTATTGTGTCAGAGTATGGCCTCATGCACACGACCATTGTGCCTTTTGCGGTCCGCAAATCGCGGATCCGCAGAACACGGATGGCGTCCGTGCTACGCAATTTGCAGAACTGCGTGGACAGCCTTTACATACAACTGCTTATTCTTGTCCGCAAAGCGTGGACAAGAATAGGACATGTTATAATAATTTTTTTGCAGGGCCACGGAACAGAGCAACGGATGTGGACAGCACACAGAGTGCTGTCCGCATCTTCTGCGGCCCAATTGAAGTGAAAGGGTCTGCATCCGAGCCCCCAAAACGGCAGCTCGGATGCGGACCAAAACAACGTCCGTGTGCATGAGGCTTTAAACGATTCTGTCCCCATTGACTTGCATTGTTGGCCATGACGGATCAGTTTTGCTCCACATCCCATGATGGAAAGCAAACCGCAGCAGCTCTCCGGTATGAGAAGGGAACGGAAAGCATTTTGGAGCATTTCGTTTTCTCTTGCGTTTTGTCCCCATTGACAATGAATGGGGACAAAGCGGAAGCGTTTTTTTTCCATAATTGAGATTCTATAACGGAACTAAAAACCAGAAAATAGAAACGCTAGTGTGAAAGTAGCCCAAGAAAGGTCCCACAGAGCTGGCCACCATCCTGATCAGGAAAGCAGCGCTGCACGCACAACTAATTCATCAGTCAAAAAGAGCAGATTCTGCAACCCAGACATAGAAGTGAAATGATCCTAAGTGATCTAAGTAAGGCCTCATGCACACAACAGTATTTTTTCACGGTCCATAAAACGGGGTTCCGTTGTTCCGTGTCCGTTGTTTCTTCCGTGTGTCTTACGTGATTTTAGGAGGATCACCAGACATGAAGGAAAGTTTTAAAAAAAGTCGTTTTGGTGTCCGCCTGGCCGCGCGGAGCCAAACAGATCCGTCCTGACTTACAATGCAAGTAAATGGGGACGGATCCGTTTGACGTTGACACAATATGGTGCAATTGCAAACTGATCCGTCCCCCATTGACTTTCAATGTAAAGTCAGGAGTCCCTATCAGAGTTTTCTCCAATCCGATGGTATATTTTAACTTGAAACGTCCCCATCACCATGGGAACGCCTCTATGTTAGAATATACCATCGGATTTGAGTTACATCGTGAAAACTCAGATCCAACAGTATATTCTAACAGAGGCGTTCCCATGGTGATGGGGACACTTAAAGTTAGAATATACTAAGAACTGTGTACATGACTGCCCCCTGCTGCCCGGCAGCACCTGATCTCTTACAGGGGGTTGTGATCCGCACAATTAACCCCTCAGGTGCGTCACCTGAGGGGTTAATTGTGCGGATCACAGCCCCCTGTTAGAGATCGGATGCTGCCAGGCAGCAGGGGGCAGTTATGTACACAGTTCTTAGTATAGTCTAACTTGAAGCGTCCCCATCACTATGGGAACGCCTCTGTGTTGGACTATACTGTTGGATCTGAGTTTTCACGATGTGAAAACTCAGCTCTGAAAAAGCTGTATGCAGACGGATCTGCGGATCTGTCTGTGCTAAAGTAGCCGGATCACTGGACGCGGACGGCAATCTTGTGTGCCTCCATGTTTTTTCACAGACCAATTGACTTGAATGGGTCCGTGAACCGTTGTCTGTCCAAAAAATAGGACAGGTCATATTTTTTGGACAGACAGGAAACGCTGATCACGGACGAGGATGATAAACGGTGCATTTTCCGAGTTTTCAACGGACCCAATGAAAGTCAATGGGTCCGCAGAAAATCACGGAAAACGGAACAACGGACATGGATGCACACAACGGTCGTGTGCATGAGGCCTAAGGCTCTAAGTCAGGATCTAAGTTATCCCAAGTACCTGCTGAGATGCACCCAGCACAGCCTCGCCAATGAAGACCTGGCACTAGCAATATGAGGCGCCAATTTTTGGAGAAGTTTTTTTTATCCAATGCCAGGGGTGTCTGGCCATACATCTCTGCTGACAACTGACCACCGTTTCGGCCAATTCCCCCTGTGCCCACCGAAATTACTATTCAATGTTTAGCTGCTGGGTGTCGGCTTTCATAAGCATATGGCTACTTTAGAGGGTTCCACCGTCCCATTCACCTGGATAAATCCATGTGCTCATCCCCCCCAAACCGACACAAGAGCATTTACATTAATGAAACAGATTTCTGCAAATGTTCCACGTGTGGATTTACTCTGGGAAGGAGGGGGGGGTGTTCCCCCGGGTGATTATCCGCTGCGGATCTGCAACAGGAAATCTGCAGCATCTTACAGCAGAAGCAAAAGGGACAAATCAAACAGTTATCCATAGGCTGCGGGGGAAAAAATCCATGTGGAAAGTGCCAAGCGGTGCGGATTTGATTTGAAATCCACAGTATGCCAATTTAGGGCTCATGCACACAGCCGTCGACGTTTTTGTGGTCCACGAATTGCAAATCCACAAAAACAGATACCGGATGTGTGCGTTACGCATTTTGGGGGACAGAATGTCCTGTCCTCCGTAGAATTTTCCTACCTTTGTCTGTAAAACAAACAATAGGACACGTTCTATTTTTTTTGCGGGCGCACCGGAACGGACATATGAATGTGCTGTCCGCATCTTTTGTGGCCCCATTGTAGAAAATGGGTCCACATCCGACCTGCAAAAAATGTGCATCAGATGCAGACAAAAACATGGTCGTGTGCATGGGCCCTTAGACTTCAGGTTTGCAAAGCGGATTTCACCCTCTGCAATGCCAAAGAAGCCAGCAGCGGCAGCCAGTTCATGAGTGGACATACCCTAGGGCAGTGGTGGCGAACCTATGGCATTGTTGCCAGAGGGGGCACTCAGAGCCCTCTCTGTGGACATCCGCACCCTGGAAAGTGTCTATGGCGTACCAATATGCCGTAGACTGTTCCTGCCATTCATCAGCGCAGGGCGCACTATGGACAGCACAGGCAGCGCTCTGAATGCACGCGGGCTATTATATCTAAATGATAAAGTACATGGAAGATATACTATATTGGTATTCAGGTTACACTGCCGTGTCGGCATTTGGCAATAAATAAGTGGGTTGCAGTTTGGGCGCTCAGTCTGTAAAAGGATCACAGTCGCTGTCCTAGGGTGACTGTACATACGACCGTCCCACTCGTTTCAGGGGCATTTGCAGACAACTATCTACTTAGATGAATGGACAGAGATTTACATCAGCCGCATGTGACCCATAGGGTATACTCCCAGGGGGGGCAGATGTTCTATCTGGAATTTGTAGGGGTGGAAATATACATAATATGACGGGATTTTACCAAATCAAGAAAGAAAAAAAGCTGCAGAAATTGACCAGTGGTGCAGATTCTGCAATTTTCCTTCCATGTGGGATCAGTAATGCCCGTGTTCTGTGTGGCTGTTGCTTTCTTCCATACGGCATCACTATAGCATCCATTTTTCACGTTTATAAAAAAAAAAAAAAAGCTTACTTCTCTTCAGCGTCTCCTAGCAACAGTGGGTGTAAAAGATGGCACAAGGACGGCGTGTTTTTCCCACTAGGTGAACCTAGCGCGATAACAGGACCAAAGTGGTGCACGGTGCCATTTTCTATGCACAGACCGAGGGTCCATCAATGGAAATCTGACGAGAATTGGCCAACTATATGTCTGTGTGACAACAGTTCTACAGCCGGCCAGCCCGTGAACGTCCTCCATGTGAGTAACCAATTCAAGTCTATGGGGCGAGTCACACTTTCGTATTTCAGCTAATGAACAGCGGCCGTCAAAAAGTAAGAGGTGTTCAAGTTTTGGCCATTTTCACAGCCCGACGGACCCACTGAAATCAAAGGGGCAGGTTTTAACAGCCGTTAAGAGAAGAGTGAACCCGTCTTATGGCCATAAAAATGAGACACTGTTATAAAAAAAAAAAAAAAAAAAAAAAAAGCGGCCTTTCAGGGAGTTGAAATAAAAAAAACTCATCCACCTGCACCGGAGGCAGCAGGACCTGACACCCCAAAGTGGTGACGTCGCATCAGGTCCTGCTGCCTCCAATCAGCGGCAAGTGGGTGAGGGGGGAGATGGTTGACACTATAATTGCTGAAGGCATAATGGGGAAATGACATATACCGGTGGACACTATGGGGGCCATTCCTTATACTGGGGGGCACTATAAATACCAAGCGCACTGCAGGACTTAGGATATAAAGGGGAAAAAAATATGAAATTCATCCCTTTTTTTTTATGGCCATTACAAAGGGATAAATGGCCAGAAAATGTCAGCGAAAAAATGTCAGCATATCCGTTTTTTAATGGCGGTTTAATGTTTCATTAGACGCCTGTGTGCGGCTCAAAAACAATTAAAAAAATATAAATAAATAGCATGGGCGATACAATGTCATGCCAGTCACATGCCAGGTGTGTGACACACTGCCCCGAACAACCTGCATTATCACCTGATGACAACTGGCACCACCAAGGTTTCTGCTCCGACCAACCTCCGCTGGTGCCACGTATCTCCGTTACCAAACCTTGGCCAGTGCCATTACATCTTTTCTGAAGCAGATGCCCACTGGTACCACAGCTCCCTGCTCAAACTGACCACAACCATTGCCACAAGACACTGCTCTGGTGCCACACATCTCCCAGATCACACCTTGTCCTGACAACTGCCCAATGTCTATGGATGCCCCTTCACAAGCTAATGGCAACCGGTCCAGGAAAGAGGGGGCACCCATACCATTGGGGGCTAGTCCACCGCTTTACCTGGTGCCACCTCATCAGGACAACCCTGCACACCTAGGGCCCATAGCAGCACATGCCAGCAGCCGCTCACCTTGACCTATGTCACTATGTGCACCGCGGGCGGTGTGGGGACAAGGTACGGGGGAGGAGGGGCATTACCTGGCCGCCGGGCCGCTGTGCTGCTCTCTGTCATTCGCCGCCGCCGTGTAGATTTGCCGGTAGCGGTCCGCCAGGGCCTTGCCGGATAGCAGCAGCTGGTAGCGGCTCCTGCAGTCAGGCCCGGAGCGGAGGTCTGGGCTCCCCGACATGTTGAGGCGTGCGGGGCAGGACGCTGAAGATGCGGGCAGAGCGAAGAAGCCGTTCTCCCCGGGGCCGGATGAGGCAGCAGTGGCGGCGGCGGGAGGCGGGGGTGCGGTTGCTGCGCACATCATCTTCCTTGGCGCTGTGTGTATGGAGACGGTGTGTGCGTGTCACTGCAGCCGCAGCACCGAGGGGCGACGTCCGGCCTCTCCGTGTCCTCCCGGGGCAGGGACTTGCAGCCTGGCCGCTGACAACCTTGTGCTCTCCGACAATCACCGCAATCCCCAAGTCAACCCACGCCCCGACCCCTTCACCATCCTCCCCGCACAGCGAGCGAGGGCAGGGTCTGTGCGCCCCTCTCTGGCGTCCTGTGCTCGGCCTCTTTCCTCGGCTCCAGTGCCGGCGAGCTCCGGGGGTTCCAGCAGTCAGATTCACCTCAAGCGCCGCAGAAGTGAAAGCTGCACACTCAGTGCTGCCATCTTAGCTTCATTATCTGCCTGCTGCTATTTCTCCTCTCTCCTCACACAGTCACACAGAGCATGCTGGGAGCTGCGCCGAATCGTCTCTTCCTCCTAGGAACACACTGCCCCCTGCAGGAATCTGCTGTGCACAGCTCCTGTCACCACTGTACTCTGTGCACCACATAGACTGCTACATGTATGTGTCTGCTGTACACAGCCCCTGTCACCACTGTACTCTGTGCACCACATAGACTGCTACATGTACGTGTCTGCTGTACACAGCTCCTGTCACCACTGTACTCTGTGCACCACATGGACTGCTATATGTATGTGTCTGCTGTACAGAGCTCCTGTCACCACTGTACTCTGTGCACCACATAGACTGCTACATGTATGTGTCTGCTGTACACAGCCCCTGTCACCACTGTACTCTGTGCACCACATGGACCGCTACATGTATGTATGTGTCTGCTGTATACAGCTCCTGTCACCACTGTACTCTGTGCACCACATGGACTGCTACATGTATGTGTCTGCTGTACACAGCCCCTGTCACCACTATACTCTGTGCACCACGTGGGCTGCTACATGTATGTGTCTGCTGTACACAGCCCCTGTCACCACTGTACTCTGTGCACCACATGGACTGCTACATGTATGTGTCTGCTGTACACAGCTCCTGTCACCACTATACTCTGTGCACCACATGGACTGCTACATGTATGTGTCTGCTGTACTCTGTGCACCACATGGACTGCTACATGTATGTGTCTGCTGTACACAGCCCCTGTCACCACTGTACTCTGTGCACCACATGGACTGCTACATGTATGTGTCTGCTGTACACAGCCCCTGTCACCACTGTACTCTGTGCACCACATGGACTGCTACATGTATGTGTCTGCTGTACACAGCCCCTGTCACCACTGTACTCTGTGCACCACATAGACTGCTACATGTATGTGTCTGCTGTACACAGCCCCTGTCACCACTGTACTCTGTGCACCACATGGACTGCTACATGTATGTGTCTGCTGTACACAGCTCCTGTCACCACTGTATTCTGTGCACCACATGGGCTGCTACATGTATATGTCTACTGTGCACAGCTCCTGTCACCACTGTACTCTGTGCACCACATGGACTGCTACATGTATGTGTCTGCTGTACACAGCCCCTGTCACCACTATACTCTGTGCACCACGTGGACTGCTACATGTATGTGTCTGCTGTACAAAGCCCCTGTCACCACTGTACTCTGTGCACCACATGGACTGCTACATGTATGTGTCTGCTGTACACAGCTCCTGTCACCACTGTACTCTGTGCACCACATGGACTGCTACATGTATGTGTCTGCTGTACACAGCTCCTGTCACCACTGTATTCTGTGCACCACATGGGCTGCTACATGTATATGTCTGCTGTACACAGCCCCTGTCACCACTATACTCTGTGCACCACATGGACTGCTACATGTATGTGTCTGCTGTACACAGCCCCTGTCACCACTATACTCTGTGCACCACATAGACTGCTACATGTATGTGTCTGCTGTACACAGCCCCTGTCACCACTGTACTCTGTGCACCACATGGACTGCTACATGTATGTGTCTGCTGTACACAGCTCCTGTCACCACTATACTCTGTGCACCACATAGACTGCTACATGTATGTGTCTGCTGTACTCTGTGCACCACATGGACTGCTACATGTATGTGTCTGCTGTACACAGCCCCTGTCACCACTGTACTCTGTGCACCACATGGACTGCTAAGTGTACGTGTCTGCTGTACACAGCTCCTGTCACCACTATACTCTGTGCACCACATGGACTGCTACATGTATGTGTCTGCTGTACACAGCCCCTGTCACCACTATACTCTGTGCACCACGTGGGCTGCTACATGTATATGTCTACTGTGCACAGCTCCTGTCACCACTGTACTCTGTGCACCACATGGACTGCTACATGTATGTGTCTGCTGTACACAGCTCCTGTCACCACTATACTCTGTGCACCACATAGACTGCTACATGTATGTGTCTGCTGTACACAGCCCCTGTCACCACTGTACTCTGTGCACCACATGGACTGCTACATGTATGTGTCTGCTGTACACAGCCCCTGTCACCACTGTATTCTGTGCACCACATGGACTGCTACATGTATGTGTCTGCTGTACACAGCTCCTGTCACCACTGTACTCTGTGCACCACATGGACTGCTACATGTATGTGTCTGCTGTACACAGCTCCTAAATTAACCCCACCAGAGCGTTTAGCTTGGGGGGAAGCATGGGGGCAATGACACCATAGGTATTATATAATTAGGGTTTAGGCAGGATCCATGTTTCTTTCCCCTGTTTGTCTTTCCCCGCCCTTTTTTCTATTACAGGTAAATTTACCTCAGAAAGTGTGTTACCTGCAGTCTAGAAGATTCCAGCTGTACAAGTGAAGAGTGCACCTGATTGGTTGCTGACTGTTGCTGGGGGAGATTTCCAGCCCTCTGATTTGTTGTTGGTTTAGTGGCGGGAATCTGTTCCCCTTTATATTTACAGGTTCGGCGGAGCTGGCTCAGATGTGCCTAAAGAACTGACCAGCGTCCCACCCACCCTTCCCTTATTTTCGCACTGTGTCACCTGTCGCTGGGCTTTATTAGAGGGGTAGTGTCGCTCAGCTCATGCTGAGTGGCTCTTGGTCTTTATATGGTTAATTTATTATTGGTCTTTTGGTATCGGTTATTATGGTATTTTAATTTTTTTTTATTTATTTAATTTATGGTTGTTATTTTAAGTGACCCATAATAAAGCTCAGCGGCCATTTCCTCCACTATGTTGTTGGTGTCAATCATTTATTAGCGATAAGTTAGTATTAGAGTGTGTCATTTGCCCCCATGTCACCACTGTACTCTGGGCACCACATGGACTGCTACATGTATGTATGTGTCTGCTGTATACAGCTCCTGTCACCACTGTACTCTGTGCACTGACGAAGGGATAGGATTCCCGAAACGCGTCTGGGCCGCACACCTGTAGCAAGAAGCACCTCCGCACTTATGCATGGCCATGCAAATTCTATTCTGAACGGAAAAGACCGGGACAACTAATAAGCACAGTGGAGAACTTGCAAACTGCCGTTTAGTATTGTCTGGACACAGTTCACATTTGAAATCCCGCGAGATTTGGGATTAACAGGTCACAGGAACTACAAGCGAGACGCCGGGAGCGTCTCACGCCGCTCACCTCCCCACACGCCCAGAGTGAGATCCACGAGACGCATTGAGGGGAAGGTAGGACTATTGCGGTGTGATGTTTATGTGACAAACGAATTGTTTGAACAAGTGCGACAACACTATTGAATCTGCATTTAAGGACATATACAGACATACAAACAGAGCCGCTCAGTATATTCGTTAGATGAATGCGCAAGAGCGCACAACTCGATTTTCACGTATAGTGTGCTTACTGGACTTTGATACAAAATAAAAGAACCAGGAATTTGCTATTTAATAATTCAGAGTATACAATTCTATTATTATATACAGTGTGCTGACTGGATTTTGATACAAATTAACAGCACCAGGAAGTTGTCATTTAACCATTTGATTGCGCACCTTCTAACTTCAGCACAGCAGTCCAATATTGGATATTAAGGGACTGTTTTTCCTATTACCTCTTTTGTGGAGCTGAATATTTTTAGTATATATTTTAATTTTTATTGTAGTTTTTTATCATACGCGTTGTAATATTGTGATTTAATTAAATTTTACATTCAAGTACTATCAGTGGTCCAAGTGTTGAGTGCTCGCCCTAAACCTTGAATTTTTCCTATTGCTACATGTATGTGTCTGCTGTACACAGCTCCTGTCACCACTGTACTCTGTGCACCACATGAACTGCTACATGTATGTGTCTGCTGTACACAGCTCCTGTCACCACTATACTCTGTGCACCACATGGACTGCTACATGTATGTGTCTGCTGTACACAGCCCCTGTCACCACTATACTCTGTGCACCACATGGACTGCTACATGTATGTGTCTGCTGTACACAGCCCCTGTCACCACTATACTCTGTGCACCACGTGGACTGCTACATGTATGTGTCTGCTGTACACAGCCCCTGTCACCACTGTATTCTGTGCACCACATGGACTGCTACATGTATGTGTCTGCTATACACAGCCCCTGTCACCACTTGACGAGGGTATTGGCTATTCCCGTTCGCCAACACCATTCACCTTAATAGCCCCCCTTAACCACCCCTTCCAACCATTACACTTCCCCACCATTGCCTCCCATGACCAATAAAACACGGACCACCAGCTGGAAATGTAATGGCCACAGCAGCCGTTTATTAAATAACAAATACAATGTAACATACATAATACTGTAAAACCCCCCAATGGGGGGAGGTCCTTGAAGCCCCAAACATCTAGCTGCCGAACCAGGGTGAGCCATTCTTGCCTCCAGCCGTAACGCCCAGCTCAAAGGCACCACCGAATGATCCCCCCTCGATTCACCACAACCTCTCGGTCCACCTGGGAGTCCAGCCTCAACCGTGGGGCCCCCCCAATTGTCCTCAGCTTCCACCATGACCAACTCCAAGGACCCCCCCCACCGCCACCAACGCCCGGACTTGACCACCTCAACTCCGGGCGTTCCTCCACAACCTCAAGGCCACTTCAATGCCCTCCTGCAGCGCCAAACTCCACATATCCAGGCCCACAGCATTCAAATGAACACCATCCGACCTCCAAAAGGCCCCCACTCCAGCCTCCAACTCCCTGTGCCTAACTACCACCGCCCCATTCCTAGCCATGAAACGCCCTATCGCCCTATTTACCTTCACCCTCGCCCTATTCACCGCATCCACAGACCTCGCCTCCCTCCACACCTGCCGAGGAACAATGTCTGACCACACCGTCACCATACCCGGAAACAACGACCACAACCGCAGGAAATCCCATTTCACCTCCTTGATCAGCTCCCGGATAGGCCTGGCCGCCAAATCATTGCCCCCCGCATGGACCACCAACACATCCGGCGCCCTATCCATCCGTACAAACCTGTGAACCTCAGGCAACACCCCTTTCCACACCATACCCCGCCTCCGAATCCACCTTACCACTGCAGACTCTCTAGCAAAGCCAAGCTGCTGACCGTCCGGCCGAACCGCTGCCCGGACAGCCCCCCAGAAGACATAAGAATGCCCCAGAATCCACACCAAGGCGGGCGCCGCACCTGCAACGAAAAAACAAAAACAAAAGAACAACACCACAACCAAATACTGACACGCAAAACCCCACACCTGACTACAATCGATCCAAACGAACATAGGACTTAAACCTAGCCGACTCCCAACGTCTAATCCGCTTAATCACATCCTCACCCAGGCCCCATCTGGCCGCTTCCGTCGCTGTCCCAATCCTAAACGAGTGGCTAGAATACCCGTCCCCATCCAACCCAGCCCGGCTCAAACATCTGGAAAAAACCGCCGAGAACTGAAATCGAGACAAAAAAGAACCATCCGCATGGACCAACAAGGGGGACCCCAACCCCCCAACCCCCATCCCATATTCCCGTAAGCATTGAACCGGACACATGTCGCAACCGTCAATCCGGAACAGCACCACTTTCCGCCCCTTCCCCAACCTATCCGTTTTTGACCGCCGGATGACAAATTCCACCCTGTCCGCAAACAACTCCACATCCCCCCGTAACAGACCCCCCGCCCGGCTCACCGAAGGACAGACCAACTCCCCCACCCGCATCGCCCCAAAGAATGCCAGCGAGAAGGCCAACCGAAACAACCGCGCTTCCCCCTCCGACCTACAGACACCCCTCAACTGACCCCCCAACTGGAGCAACAACCCAAACGAAACCGGCCTCCTCCCATCCACCCCAGCCCCCATTCTCCGCCACCCCTTCAGCGCCTGCACCACCAGAAAAGCTTTCGTAACATCCACCATCCTACGCGCTTGTGAAGAAGGCCGCGATCGGCCACTCCCAAGGCTCCGCCTACCTTGAGGATTCCTCCGACGTCGGGGCCTAGAGGAAGCTGGAGCCATCGGCACCCGACGTGGAGGGTCCCGCGAGGGGCTCCTAATGCGGCGCTGAGCCCGAGGGGGGGAAGCCGATGGCGACAGGCGCGCCGGCGGCCTGGCCCGCCGCGGCCGTAACGCCGGATGGGGAGGCATAACGGGCGCCTCCACCGACCCCCTCAGCATCGTCCGGACCTGCTCCTGTGCCCAAGCCGGGCCTCTCACCTCCGCCGCCGCCCGAAACTCCACGAGCATGGCCTCCAGCTGCTCCATCCCGCGGTAAGCGCTGCTTCCAGCTTCTTCTCCTTACCAAAATGGCGCCCTCCCTACCTCCTCTCACCCTATTTAACCCCTCTAACTCCACCCCCCAGCTCAAACTAACCTATCCTGTCCTCCCACCCTAATTGCACCCTCCCACTACCCTAATCCCTCCCCCCCCACACCTCTAGCTCACTAAACCCAAACCCTCGTCATGGAGGCCTCCCCCAAAGGGGGGCTCCGCCCCCCCCCCTCAGTCCGGCCATTGCTATACTCTGTGCACCACGTGGACTGCTACATGTATGTGTCTGCTGTACACAGCCCCTGTCACCACTGTACTCTGTGCACCACATGGACTGCTACATGTATGTGTCTGCTGTACACAGCCCCTGTCACCACTATACTCTGTGCACCACGTGGACTGCTACATGTATGTGTCTGCTGTACACAGCCCCTGTCACCACTGTACTCTGTGCACCACATGGACTGCTATATGTATGTGTCTGCTGAACACAACTCCTGTCACCACTGTACAGTATAAGTGCTGGGAGGCTTGTATATCCCACCCAGATACCTCAGCTGGGTGAGATTGCTGAAACCACTGCAGCTTTCTGGATTTCAGTTAAAGGGAACCTGTCATGTGAATATTTGATTATAATCTAACTAATTATATACAATAATTAACTACTAAAAAGTACCTTAGATGTATTCACTTACTGGTGTGACAGATGGTTACCTCATAATATACACACAAAGATGCCGCATGCCGCATGCTAATGAGCTGATTCGAGTCCAGCGTGATGTCATTGAGTCCAGCGTATATTTAATTCAGAGCTATAGCCACTCCCCTGCCTACCGGCTGCTGATTCATATGGAAACAAACTGTCATTCAGCAGCAGGTGGGCGGGGAGAGTCAGGAGCTCATGAATATTCAGGGCTCATCATTATGAGCTGGAGCTTTTCAATACAAGATGTTGGCAGATTGACTAGGTCAATTAAAGAAAGTGACCCAGCATTTTGCTAAAAGAATCAGTCACTTATTTATGTTGCCCTTAGTTAGGACACCATAAAACTGGTGGCAGGTTCCCTTTAAGTGTAGTTTTCTGAGACAGTTTTGTCTATATGTTGTTCTGGGCTGAATTTCATGTGGACTGGGGGATAGGTTTGTTAATGGGATCTTCTAGTCCACACCCTTCCACTACATGTATTGTCTTTTGCCAAAGGTGATTCCAGGTGAGGTCTGCTGCAGTAATCAACACAATCATACACAATTTGTGTATGAGAGAGAGGAAGTAAGGCCTCCTGCACACAATTTTTTTTCTGTTTACGTTCCGTTTTTTGCGTTCCATATATGGAACCATTAATTTCAATGGATCCTTAAAAAAACGGAAGGTATTTCGTATACCTTCGGTTTCCGTTTTTCTGTTCCATATAACGATAGAACGTGTGCTATTATTGTCCGCATAACGGACAAGGATAGTACTGTTCTATTAGGGGCCAGATGTTCCGTTCCGCAAAAAAACGGAATGCACACGGACGTCATCAGTGTTTTTTTCGGACCACAAAATACAGAAAAAGCCATAGGCCTCTTTCCGACGGGCGTTGTGGGAAAATGTGCAGGTGCGTTGCGCGAACACCCGCGATTTTTCCGTGCGAGTGCAAAACATTGTAATGTATTTTGCACTCGCGTGAGAAAAATCCTGCATGTTTGGTACCCAAACCCGAACTTCTTCACAGAAGTTCGGGTCTGGGATCGGTGTTCTGTAGATGGTATTATTATCCCTTATAACATGGTTATAAGGGAAAATAATAGCATTCTGAATACAGAATGCATAGTAAAATAGCCTTGGAGGGGTTAAAAAAATAATAATAATAATTTAACTCACCTTAGTCCACTTGATCGCGTAGCCCGGCATCTCTTCTGTCTCCTTTGCTGAACAGGACCTGTGGTGAGCATTCATTGCAGGAACAGGACCTGTGGTGATGTCACTCCGGTCATCACATGATCCATCACATGATCCATCACCATGGTAAAAGATCATGTGATGGAACATGTGATGACCGGAGTGACGTCACCACAGGTCCTGTTCAGCAAAGGAGACAGACGAGATGCCGGGCAGCGCGATCAAGTGGACTAAGGTGAGTTAAATTATTATTATTTTAACCCCTCCAGCGCTGTTTTACTATGCATTCTATAGTCAGAATGCTATTATTTTCCTTTATAACCATGTTATAAGGGAAAATAATAATGATCGGTTCTCCATCCCGATCGTCTCCTAGCAACCGTAAGTGAAAATCGCACCGCATCCGCACTTGCTTGCGGTTGCTTGCGATTTTCACGCAACCCCATTCACTTCTATGGGCCTGCGTTGGGTGGATTATCGCACCGCAACGCACAATATAGAGCATGCTGCGATTTTCACGCAACGCATAAGTGATGCGTGAAAATCACCGCTCGTGTGCACAGCCCATAGAAATGAATGGCTCCAGATTCAGTGCGGGTTCAATGCGTTCACATCACGCATTGCACCCGCGCGGAATACTCGCCCGTGTGAAAGGGGCCATACAGTTGTGTGAAGGAAGCCTAAGGCTGAGGAAGCCTGAGAGGCTCTGTGTGGTCTCAGCCAGGAGGGCTGAGGGGCCACGAGGCTTTGTAAAGCCTGAAGTTTGTGGGGGCCCATCGACACCTACGTAAAGAGAGTCGCATGGTCAGAGTCTTCTGTACCATCTTCCTCCAAGGGTGCTGGTGGGGTCACAGCCTGGAGGCAGCTGTATCGTATATGGTTGAGGAAGCCGGATCTAATCCCGTGTGTGAACTGAGATTTATAGGTGAGGTAGAGACAACACGTTTTTGGTTGCTTCATTTTCTACAAAAAAATAAATCAAAAGAGATCAAAAAGTCGTACACACCCCAGAATGGTATTAATGAAAAGTTCAGATTGCCCCGCAAAAAATGACCCCCATACAGCTCCGTACACATAATTTTAAAAAAGTTATAGGGGTCAAAATAATGCGACAAAAAAATAAAACTAGGTATATCCGGTTTCGTACTGACCTGTAGAATAAAAGTAACTGGTCAGTTTTATTGCAAATCGAACATCTTAAATAAAAATAAACGTAAAACTGTGGTGGAATTCATAGCATTGGAAAGTACAACTTGTCCTGCAAAAAACAAGCCCTCATATGGCTATGTGAACAGACAATTAAAAAAGTTATGGCTCTGGGAAGGCAGGGAGATCAAAACAAAAAGGCAAAAAAAAAAAAACCTCCGGGGGTGAAATATACCGGTACATTGATGTAAATATACAAAAAATACATAAAAAGGTGCAAACAAAATAATAGATAAATATTGAACATAAAAATAAAGATAAAAAATATCAATAAAGTACATAAATATATGCAGTATCTCACAAAAGTGAGTACACCCCTCAGATTTTTGTAAATATTTTATTATATCTTTTCATGGGACAACACTGAAGATCTGACACTTTTATATAATGTAAAGTAGTCAGTGTACGGCTTGTATAACTTAACACACAGCCATTAATGTCTAAATCGCTGTCAATAAAAGTGAGTACACCTCTAAGTGAAAATGGCCAAACTGTGCCCAATTTGCCATTTTCCCTCCCAGGTGTCATGTAACTTGTTAGTGTTGCAAGGTCTCAGGTGTGTATGGGGAGCAGGTGTGTTAACTTTGGTGCCATCGCTCTCACACTCTCTCATACTGGTCACCTGAAGTTCAATATGGCACCTCATGGCAAAGAACTCTCTGAAGGGTCTCAAAAAAAGAATTGTTGCTCTACATAAAGATGGCCTAGGCTATAAGAAGATTGCCACCCTAAAACGGAGCTGCAGCACAGAGGCAAAGACCATACAGTGGTTTAACAAGACACGTTCCACTCAGAACAGGCCTTGCCATGGTGAACCAAAGAAGTGCTCAATGTTATATCCAGAGGTTATCTTTTCAAAATAGACATATGAGTTCTGCCAGCATTTCTGCGAAGGTTAAAGGGGCGGTCAGCCTGTCAGTGCTCAGACAATACGCTGCACACTACATCAAATTGGTCTGCATGACTGTCATCCCAGAAGGAAGTCTCTTCTAAAGATGATGCACAAGAAAGCCTGCAAACAGTTTGTTGAAGACAAGCAAACTAAGGACATGGATTACTGGTATCATATCCTGTGGTCTGTTGAGACCAAGATAAACTTTTTGGTTCAGATGGTGTCAAGCGTGTGTGGCGGCAACCAGGTGAGGAGTACAAAGACAAGTGTGTCTTACCTACAGTCAAGCATGGTGGTGGGAGGTCATGGTTTTGGGCTGCATGAGTGCTGCTGACTGTGGGGAGCTACAGTTCATTGAGGGAACAATGAATGCCAGCATGTACTGTGACATGCTGAAGCAGAGCATGATCCCCTCCCTTCAAAAACTAGGCAGCAAGGCAGTATTCCAACATGATAACGACCCCAAACACACCTCCAAGACGACCACTGCCTTGCTAAAGAAAATGAAGGTAACAGTATAAACAGGGGTAGACATGGCATCACATTGTGGGGGATCGGACCTCGGGGTGTCAGCGGCCACGTACTTAGACACAAGCCGCCCCAGGTCCGTCCCCAGAAAAACACTGGCAGGGATATTTCAGGATACCCCCACCTCCCTCACTCCTCGACTGGCGCACCAGTCCAAATAGACCTTGGCGATGGGCAGCGCCGGTTCTACTCCTCTAATCCTGGAGACAGTAAGGGATCTCCCGGGCAATAAATCATGGGGTGCCAGCAGTTCAGGCCGTACCAGAGACATCTCAGCACCGCCAGTGTCTCTAAGTACCATGGCCACGGCCTGGCCCACGGTGACCGGTTGAAAATTGTCAAGGGACCTGCCAGCACCCCCACCCTCACAGTGGACGGTTTCCGGGACGATGACTGGGATGGGACCCTCGGGCGCTGTGGACACATGGCCTTGAAGTGTCCTGACTGCTTACAGAGGTGGCGCAGTCGGTGTTTCCCCACCGACGTGGAAAGTGGAGCTGGTGCCCACTTGGGCCTAGGGGCGACAGGGGCATAGTGTGTTTTACCCCCTCTCTAGCCGTCAGGTTTCTGGGCCTCTGAAGTCCTGTTGTTAGTCTACTTGTCGGCCAGAGCTGCTGTTGCGGAGGTCCTCCTGGCAATTCCACAAGAACTGCTCTGTGATGATGAGCTCCTTCAGCTGTTGGTCGGTGGGTGGAGAGCTCCAATCCAGTGGTCCATTTGTCTCAGCAGGGCCCGCATGTGATCGGCCCAGCTCTGGGTAGGACCCCGCAGCAAACTTCTGAGCTTTTTCAGGTATGTCTCGGAGGTCAAGTTGTACTGTCCGACCAGAGCCTGCTTGATGTCCTCATAGCTCACGATGGTCTCGCTGGGCAGGTACCAGAAGATTTCAAGGGCTTTTCCCCTGAGATGTGGCATTAGGAATCTGACCCACTGGTCCTCCAGCAACTGGTACTTATAGCAGGCCACCTCAAATGCCAACAAGAAAGTGTCCATATAGAGTAATGTCGCACTAGAATGAGGTGGAGATCCAGCAGAGGTGCTCCCACTAACAGACAAAACCCAGTCGGATAGGATTAAATTTATAAAGAAATAGAAGTGGGGCACTCTCTAAAAGTAAAGGGATCTTTAATTAGAAGTAAAATGCAATAAAATCTTTACACTGGACAATAAGCCCTCGACGCTTACTTTCCTTTAGGGTTCCGGTCTCAAGGGCTGTTTGTTCTGATTTGAATTTTCGCGCCAATAGAGTTGTTTGCTGCACTCTATCATGGTATCTTCCGTATAATAGTGCTTTCTTAATTTGGCAATTACGTTATTCTTATGATGATGTCCAGGCCTCCTCAGTCTCGCAATATCCTTATTTCCTTAGTGGGGGGATTAACACCAGACGCGTTTTGGGGATTTGAAACAATGACCCCTTCCTCAGTGGTTAACATCCCCCTGCTAATGTTCCGCTTTTATAGTGAATAAAGAGTGTGTAAAAGACTGGTCTGGAATACGGACTTTTTAGGGATTGGGATCTTTCAATGTTATTTCTACCTTAAAAATATATATTAATAATATTGATCTTATGCATTAGTTATCTTATACTACTAAACAGAAGCAAATATTGCATATAGACAAAATGAAGAATAACATTTTTTTTAAAATGTGTATTGTGACAGAGTGTCTGGAGAAGTAGTGGATGGGGTCTATGTGTGCCCAAGATTTCTCACTTCTGTCATTTAAAAGCAACCAGGGAAATGTTCAGGAGAGGTCTGTGCAATTCGGGTTTGCATAAAACCTGTTCTTAGGGCCTGTGTTGCTGGAGTGGGGAAAGAAGGGTGGGCCCCACTCCATCCGGACAGTCCGGCTTTTGGGCTGTCAGGTAATTACTCCTCAGGTGTGCTGGCCTGATATAAGGCTGAGAATGCAGACACAGCTCGCTCAGCCTGGGAACAGGTTACCTGCATGGAGCCTGTGAGAGCACTACAAGAGGTACGGACTTTGCTATTTTGTTTGGGTGCTTGGTATTAGGCCGGCACTTGGTCAGGGAGGTTTCCTGCTGTATAGTTAGAGCCGGACAGGCTTAGGATTTTTGTTTGCTATGTTTTATGTTCTGTACCTCAACCTGACAATAAAACTGGCTGAGGTCAGTTAAACGAAGTTCCTGCCGTGTGGAACTGTAACTTCGTCGGTGTGCCTGCTAAACTGTGCCTGTCTACCCAGGAGACGACAGCCCCGCTACCTAATCCCTTACATGTGGTGGAGGATGCGCGCACACCAAATTCTGGCATAAGAAAAAAAAAAAACTGAACATTTAAAGGGACAGAGTCCATTTTTGTGCGGTGCACCAAAGACTGTTTTCTGCCTCTTGGAAAATGGAGGATGTGGTTAAAGCTATGTTGCAAGCTGTTGCATCTCAACAGGAGGCTACCTGAGTGCAGCGGGAGGCTACCCTAGTACAGCAAAAGGCGCTTGAGGAAACCAGCCACAGGCTGACGGCCCAACTGGAGGCTGCACAAGAGGCGCAAAGAAAAGATCGGGAGACCTTAGCAGTTGTGGTGCAGCAACTGACCAGTGTCGCTGGACGGGTCCCAGGGATGGCAGAGGCCCCTCATGCCGCCATAAGGGCTAGTCACTTTCTGCAAAAGATGACAACCGCAGATGACGTGGAGGCCTACCTTACCACCTTCGAAAGGACTGCCGAGCGAGAAGGTTGGCCAAAGGCACAGTGGGCCGGACTGTTGGCCCCCTTCCTTTCAGGAGAACCCCAAAAGGCATATTTTGACCTGGAGAATCAGGATGCTATGGACTATGTTATGCTAAAAAAGGAGATCCTTACACGCCTTGGGGTTACTCTTTCAGTCCGTGCTCAGCGTGTGCACAACTGGGACTACAGTATGGATAAACCTCCACGTTCCCAAATGCACGACCTCATACACCTGACCAAGAAGTGGTTGCAGCCGGAGTTCCTGACAGGCCCTCAGATGGTGGAACGGGTTGTGATGGACCGGTACTTAAGGGCCCTCCCCGTTACCTTGCGCAAGTGGGTGAGCCACAGTGACCCCAAGAATGCTGACCAGATGGTGGAGATGGTGGAGAGGTACACATCCGCAGAGGAGCTACTGAGTCTGCCGCAGCGCCCCCCAGCCCTGCAGCGGAGATCTCCGGGACTACCTGGTAAGACTGTTCTAAGGGAAAAGGGGGCTGGCAGAAGCGATGTATCTGTGGGTGCAAGTGGAGAGACTGGAGGCCCAGGCTCTAGAAGCTGGCAAGCCATGCCAGGGAGATCTGTGGCCTATAAGAGACTTAATAGGGACTTAATAAAATGTTTCAGATGTCAAATGCCAGGTCATGTTGTTGCCAATTGCCCAATGTATGGTGAACCAATGCAATGTGATGCCTCATATATAAACCGCCGTTTATCACTGTATGCCCAGCCTGCGTGTGTAGCATTACTAAATACTGCGGGGGAGAAACAAATGTGTGTTATTACGGTGGAAGGTAAAGATGTGAGTGCCTTGTTGGACTCAGGCAGTCTGGTCACCCTTGTAAAAACGGATTTGGTAAACCCCAGGAAATGGCAAACTAAAACCATGGCGGTAACCTGCATACATGGAGACACCCGTAATTATCACACTGCTGTGGTAGATGTAAATACCCGATACGGGGCAGAAAAATTTATGGTTGGTTTAGTGCCTAAGTTAATGCATGATGTCATCATGGGGCGGGATTTTCCACATTTCTGGCAGCTATGGGAACATAAACTTTCAAATGCCTGTCAGGAAGGAGATGACCTACCACCGGGTACCGAAAGGTGTGGGTATTTAAGAGAGACTTCTGTTGATGGTGAATCGTTTCCCTTGTCTGTCATGGTAGGGGAGCCTGAGGTCTCTGACCATAGTGATAGGTTAGAAGAGGGTCAGAGCAGTCCAGAGAGGGAAGACTCACTTAATGACAATTTGCCAGACCTGGCAGTACGGAAAGAGCAATTTGGTGCTGAGCAATTAAAAGATCCCACCCTTACTAGAGCCAGGGAAAATGTGAAGTCTATTGATGGTAAACTGGTGGAACCGGATGGCAGACTTTGTTTCCCGCATATGGCTGTGAAACATGACTTGTTGTACCAGGTGGTAAAAAGGGGAGAGGATCTGGTGGAACAACTGGTGGTTCCTAAAGTGTACCGACGCACGGTACTAGACATTGCTCATGGTCACCTTATGGGGGGGCATTTGGGAGCTGAAAAGACTACAGACAGAGTCCTTCAAAGGTTCTTTTGGCCTGGGGTCCATAAAGATGTTAAAGACTATTGTGACACCTGCCCCGAGTGCCAAATTTCGGCTCCTAGGCCACACTATCGTAGTCCCCTGGTACCTCTACCAATCATTGAAATACCATTTGAGAGAATAGCCATGGATCTGGTGGGGCCCCTTGTAAGATCTGCTCGAGGCCACCAACATATTCTCATAATCATGGACTACGCTACTCGTTACCCGGAAGCTATACCCTTACGTAATACATCATCGAAGGCCATAGCTAAAGAGTTGGTGCAGGTGTTCAGTCGCGTGGGACTACCAAAAGAGATCCTAACAGATCAGGGTACCCCCTTTATGTCACGCATCATGAAGGAGTTATGTAAACTGTTCAAAGTTAAACAGCTGCGTACCTCTGTCTACCATCCACAGACTGATGGACTGGTAGAGAGATTTAATAAAACTCTAAAAGCCATGCTTAAAAAAGTGGTAGACAAAGATGGGAAAAACTGGGATTTCCTTCTCCCTTATCTCATGTTTGCCATCCGTGAGGTGCCTCAGTCCTCTACAGGCTACTCCCCATTTGAGTTGCTATATGGTCGCCACCCTAGGGGTCTGCTAGATATAGCAAAAGAAACTTGGGAAGAAGAAGCTACCCCCTATAGAAGTGTCCTAGAACATGTGGTACAAATGCAAGACCGTATATCTGCGGTGATGCCTATTGTACGAGAACATATGGCCCAGGCTCAGGGGGCACAGCAAAGGGTGTATAACCGCAGTGCCAGAGTACGTACCTTTGCACCAGGTGACCGGGTTCTGGTACTGATCCCTACAGTAGAGAGTAAGTTCCTGGCTAAGTGGCAAGGCCCCTTTGAGGTGATAGAGAAAGTAAATGAGGTAAACTATAAAATCCATCAACCAGGTAAGAGGAAGCCTGAGCAAATATACCACGTTAATCTTATAAAACCGTGGAAAGATCGACTATCACTTGCAGCTGACACCTCCTTCCCACCAGAGCAGCGATGCTCTGGGAAGCCCCTGTTGCCAGAGGTAACAATTCCCGACTCCCTGGCCAAGACACAAAAGGTAGAAGTGCAGGGATTCCTCTTTAAGAATAGGGATTTTTTCTCAGAGATCCCAGGTCGCACATCTGTCATAAAACATGACATCATTACAGAACCGGGGAAAAGGGTTAAGCTGCGGCCCTACAGAATACCAGAGGCCAGGAGAGGGCTTATCTCTGAAGAGGTGAGGAAAATGTTGGAACTTGGGGTAATTGAAGAGTCCCATAGCCAGTGGTCCAGTCCTATAGTTCTGATCCCCAAACCAGATGGCAGCTGGAGGTTTTGCAATGACTTCCGAAAGTTGAACACCATATCTAAGTTTGATGCTTACCCAATGCCCCGTGTTGATGAGCTCATTGACAGGCTCGGAAATGCCAGGTATATAACCACTCTAGACCTAACCAAGGGATACTGGCAAATTCCCCTGACAAATGAGGCCAAAGAGAAAACTGCCTTTGCCACTCCTGATGGGTTGTTTCATTATGTGGTCTTGCCGTTTGGTTTGCATGGAGCCCCTGCAACCTTCCAGAGGGCGATGGATAAGATTTTAAGACCCCACAGACAGTACGCAGCCGCATATCTGGATGACATCATCATCCAAAGTCCAGACTGGGAATCCCATCTATCTAGGGTGCAGGCGGTTATCAATTCCCTGTGTGAGGCAGGCTTCACAGCTAATCCCAAAAAATGTGCCATTGGTCTTGAAGATGCTAAGTATCTAGGTTACATCATAGGCCGAGGCCTAGTAAAGCCCCAGTTAAACAAAATCGAAGCCATACAAAGGTGGCCTCAACCGGTAAACAAGAAGCAAGTCCGTGCCTTCTTGGGGATTACAGGCTATTACCGGCGATTTATACCTAATTTTGCTTCCCTTGCAGCCCCATTAACGGACCTGACAAAAGGGAAGGACTCTGTCATGGTCAAGTGGTCACAAGAGGCTGAAAAATCATTTCAGACTTTAAAAACCCTCCTGTGCGCTCAGCCAGTGCTGATAACCCCAGATTTTAAGAAAGGGTTTGTCCTACAGACTGATGCGTCTGAGGTGGGACTGGGGGCAGTACTGTCACAGGTAAGGGATGGAGAGGAACACCCTGTACTGTATCTGAGCAGGAAACTTAATGACCATGAGCAAAAATATGCAATTGTGGAAAAAGAGTGCCTCGCTATTAAATGGGCCCTGGAAGCACTCCGCTACTATTTGCTTGGCCGTCACTTTGAATTGGTCACGGATCATGCTCCCTTAAAATGGATGTGTGAGAATAAGGAAAAAAATAGGAGGGTAACAAGATGGTTCTTAGCCCTGCAAGAGTACCAGTTTACCGTAAAGCACAGGCCAGGGACCCAAATGGGAAATGCAGATGCCTTGTCCCGTGTACATTGTCTGATGTCCAGATGTGTTCCAGCCCTGGGTCTGAAACAGGGGGGGAGGATATGTGACAGAGTGTCTGGAGAAGTAGTGGATGGGGTCTATGTGTGCCCAAGATTTCTCACTTCTGTCATTTAAAAGCAACCAGGGAAATGTTCAGGAGAGGTCTGTGCAATTCGGGTTTGCATAAAACCTGTTCTTAGGGCCTGTGTTGCTGGAGTGGGGAGAGAAGGGTGGGCCCCACTCCATCCGGACAGTCCGGCTTTTGGGCTGTCAGGTAATTACTCCTCAGGTGTGCTGGCCTGATATAAGGCTGAGAATGCAGACACAGCTCGCTCAGCCTGGGAACAGGTTACCTGCATGGAGCCTGTGAGAGCACTACAAGAGGTACGGACTTTGCTATTTTGTTTGGGTGCTTGGTATTAGGCCGGCACTTGGTCAGGGAGGTTTCCTGCTGTATAGTTAGAGCCGGACAGGCTTAGGATTTTTGTTTGCTATGTTTTATGTTCTGTACCTCAACCTGACAATAAAACTGGCTGAGGTCAGTTAAACGAAGTTCCTGCCGTGTGGACTGTAACTTCGTCGGTGTGCCTGCTAAACTGTGCCTGTCTACCCAGGAGACAGCCCCGCTACCTAATCCCTTACAGTATATATAAAAACGTTAAAAAGTCACGATAGCAATGAGTTACATAAAAAATCTTTCATACAATTGTTCAACATCTCCTTTGGGGTCGCATAGTGTAAAAAACACACCGGTATCGCATGCGGTTTTAATGCGTTTCCGGTGTGTTTTTTCTGGAAATTTGATATTTCCAAAGGATTTTTCAAAAGGATTAATTTTCAGGCCTCTTACAGTAGTTTTAGAGACATAAAAACATTATGCGGGTATTTCTTCATGACTCATGTAGAGTTATTGGATGGGGGCCAAATGTAGAGGAAAAACTGGACAAATTTAAAAAATATTTAAAGAAAGTGTCCAAGTTCCCATCTTTGTCCAGTAGGGGGAAGTCCTTCTCCGGCAGTTTTGGAATCCGGATCTCTGGAGACTTATATCGGGCTAGGGAGGTCTGCTGGAGTTGGAGCTGGAGCATTTGTAGCTGGTGCTCGCGCTCGGCCTGCTTGCAACGTTCTTGCTCGCGAAGCTCTGCATCTTGTAGGAAGCCTGGTCTCCAGCCTGGAAACTGTAGGAGAGCAGCTGAGCCTGCCTGGCTGGGGGGATGGGCAGGTGGAGAGCGGCCCACCGCGGGACTCACCGCCGGCAACTTGAAGAAAGTCGCCTTCCACCTCCTCTTGGCCCCCTATCTGGACTGCGTCATCCCCGCTACCGTTCCTATCATCGGGCATCTCCTTAGCCTTGCTTCATGTGATACTGGCCATCATTGCCATGGATGATCACTGACACAGACTGCAACCTGATGCACACACACACCTTATTGTATTTGCACTCAGACTGTCTAGTGTTGAGCTGATCTTAAGACTCCAGCGGCAAAAGCTACTGCTGGTAGTCTTTAGTGTCTGTGAGTATGGGTCCCACACTCACACACACTAGTATCTCGATCCCACTGCTGCCACCAATATGTGACGACTACCGTACCCCGACTGACGTTGGACGTCATCTACGTAGAGCCAGCGAGATACAGTAGGGTCACTGGTTACCAAGGCGTGACGTTACTCCCTCCTGGAGGAGCAGGTGAAGGTCAGCTGGTATACTGCCACCAGCTTCTCATTTGATATAAGCCCGGTCCGCAAACGGGATTATATAGGGTGAGAAACCAACCCGCAGTAGCGTATAACTAGGCCGAAACACGGACGTGGGGATTCGTGATCGAGAAATGATGTATTTAATCGCCTTAAGGGCTCACTAGAAATAACACTATACACACAGAAAATATATACTATGGTCTGAGGTTGCAAATACAGATGATGGGGTACAACAGGGTTAAGCAGAACAATAAGTCGGTTTACCAGTTATATGAGTCCTGTGGGTTGTGATGAGTTCTTAGCTGGAGTCACGTGGGAGGCAGTGATGTCATCAAGTTGCAGGTCCCTCTAAACACATGGCACGATGTGACCCCCCTTCAGAGAAAAGACACGCCCGCTTGCTGGCACAAGCTTTTTAACCTGTAGCCGGCCCCTCCCCTCCCGGCCTCTCGGAGGGGTCCACCCCCCTCTGCTGGGCTGGCAGCACATGAGCCACAAAACCGATTAGGGTTCATGGCTCCAGACCAGAATGTCGCAGGGAGGTGGTTCTGGGACCAATAGATCTGCCTGGGTTCCGGCAACCAGTAGAGTCCAAGCATGGTACCATTATTTGGTTTCTGTGGGGAATATATATCTCCCCTCCCTGGCATCCCACTGCCAAACTATGACCAAGGGCCTGTTTATTGTGGCCACAAGGACATAAATATGCATCTTGCTTATGTCTGTGATGGATGGGCGATTCATAATTCCTTATGAATCGCCGGTTCCATGATGTCTGCTAATGTTCATTGAACTGGGGAGTGGCCTATACCCACTGCAGAGAGGTTTTTCCTGTTCCATTAGCTGGGTTTCTAGCTGGCTGGAGGTGAGAAATTGTAAACAACGGTGGCCTGCTAGAGGTTCTCTGCCATTTGGCTCGGCTTTGAAGCAGGGCCCCCCTGTGGAGTTCACTACCTCTGCTATCTGACAGCTGATGGCTGGTGTGGGAACATGGCTGACATGAAATAATTATCCATATTCCTCACATAAAATATTTACAAAAATCTGAGGGGTGTACTCATTTTTGTGAGATACTGTATTATTCAGTATATATTCATCTATAGACGTCATAGGTCCAGTGGGAGGATGCAGGTCCTGTCGATGCACTGGAAAACAGCCTGGCATCGACATGTCGTGTAAACCTACCACCAGCCCATCTATAGGAAGCCAAAGATTTTCCATTCTGAATTGAGTCCCGAAGGTACCAGTGATCCAAATTCATAAATCATTCTAGACTCACATCTCGACATCTTAGCTATAAAGTCTCCTCCCCTCCAGTCTTTCTTGACCGATTGGATTGCTGCATATTTCAGACCTGTTGGATCACTAGCATGATGTACCTTAACCCCTTAAGAACTCAGCCATTTTTCATCTTAAGGACCAGGCCATTTTTAGCAAATTTGACATGTGTCACTTTATGTGGTAATAACTTTAAAACGCTTTTACTTACCCAGGCCATTCTGAGATTTTCTCGGCACATATTGTACTTCATGACAGTGGTAAAATTAGGCCAAAAAATTCATTTTTATTTATGAACAAAATACCAAATTTACCCAAAAATTTGAAAAATTAGCAAATTTGCAAAATTTCTATATCTCTACTTTTATAATAGATAGTAATAACTCCAAAAATAGTTATTACTTTACATTCCCTATATGTCTGCTGCATGTTTGGATCATTGGACGTTAGAAGGCTTAGAAGTTTAGAAGCAAATCTTGAAATGTTTCAGAAAATCTCCAAAACCCACTTTTTAAGGACCAGTTCAGGTCTGAAGTCACTTTGTGAGGCTTACATAATAGAAACCACCCAAAAATCCAAAAATGACCCCATTTTAGAAACTACACCCCTCAAGGTATTCAAAATAGATTTTACAAACTTTGTTAACCCTGTTAACGGTGTGGCAAGGCGTACAGTGCAGGAGGGCATGTATATCTGACCCAGATACCTCAGCTGGGTGAGATAACTAAAATCCAGAAGTGTGCAGTGGTCTCAGCAAAGCATAGTTTGCTGAGACAGTTTTGTTTACGTTGTATTCTGGGCTGGATTTTAATTGGACTGGCAGTTAGGCTTGGTAGTGGGAGCTGCCAGTCCACATCCTTCCAGCACGGGTATTCCCTCATGCCTGAGGTGAGCGCAGGTGAAGCCTACCCTAATCAGTCTTGCATAAATCCACCCTCAGTGTGTCAGTCTGGGGAAGTGTGTGTGAACATGGAGCAGATGCTCTGTGGGTGGTCTCAGTCTGGAGGACTAAGGGACCACAAGGCTATGCGACGCCTGATCGCTTTCCGGTGTGGAACCGTGTTTGTTGAGCGGACCGACTGAGGCTTGGAGCCTGAGACCCTGAGGATAAATCTGAGACTGTAGGCGAGTCAGGGAAATCATAATTTTTTTAGGTAGAGCCCAGCCGGGCAGGAGTTTATTTTGTATAACTGTTTATGTTTACACGGACGTGCCACAATAAAACACAGTTTTGTCCCTTAAATCCATGTGTCTGTGAAGATATCTGTGAGTGTGACCCCTAAAAGAAGGCGATCCCTTACAATGGGCACATGGCAGGGCGCAGAAGAAAAGGAATACCATATGGTTTTTGAAAGGCAGGTTTCACTGGGATCATTTTAAGCTGCCATGTCACATTTGAAGACCCCCTAGTAGAAACTCCAAAAAAGTGACCCCATCTTAAAAACCACACCCTCAAGGTATTCAAAACTGATTTTACAAACTTTGTTAACCCTTCACAAGAATTAATGAAAAATGGAGATGAAATTTGAGAATTTCACTTTTTTGGCAGATTTTCCATTTGAATCCACTTTTTCCAGTAACAAAGCAAGGGTTAACAGCCAATCAAAACTCAATATTTATTGCCCTGATTCTGTAGTTTACAGAAACACCCCATAAGTGGTCGTAAACTTCTGTACGGGCACACGGCATTGCGCAGAAGGAAAGGAACGCCATATGGTTTTACTGGGATAATTTTAAGCTGCCATAAAGCCCCCTGATGCACCCCTAGAGTAGAAACTCCCAAAAAATTACCCCATTTTGGAAACTACGGGATAAGGTGGCAGTTTTGTTGGTGCTATTTTAGGGTTGTGGGGTTTCACTCTGGTAGACAGGATTAGCGGACGCAGTATAGAGGCCACAACAAGTTCTTTGGATAAAACAGTGTTTTATTCACACTTTAGGCAAGGGACAAAACAAGCAGTCATAATCAAACAAAAAGTCACCTTGAGGTGTTGGTGATAATTCACACCATGCTGCAATTCTGCTTTAAAGAGTCCTTGACCATAGTAGCACCAACCTATTTTCATGCCAAACAGGTAGAAAGCCTTCATCTAGACACAAGGCTTCCAGATCCCAACACAGAGACCTGGTTTCTGAGCCCAGCTGCCTATTTAAGGACAGCCAGGTGCTGCCAAAACCTGGTCCGGTATTTGACCTCCCCTGGCTGTAAATCAGCCCAGCAGCATATGCTGGGAGGAAAATACCTGTTTTCCCAGACAAAGCCTCTCACTGTGTAACATTGTACATATGATTTTTGGTTGCTCTATATTACACTTTTTGTGAGGCAAGGTAACAAAAAATAGCTGTTTTGGCCAGTTTTGATTTTTTATTATTTACAATGTTCATCTGACAGTTTAGATCATGTCGTATTTTTATACAGCAGGTTGTTACGGACACGACTATACCAAATATTACTTTTTTTGGTTCTTTGTTTCAGTTTTACATAATAAAGCATTTTTGGAAAAAAAAGATTTTTTTAGTTTCTCCATATTCTAAAAGCCATATTTTATTTTTATTTTTTGGGCGACTGTTATGTAGGGGTTAATTTATTTTGGTATGAGATGACAGTTTGATTGGTATGATTTTGAGGTGCTTATGACTTTTTGATCGCTCAGTATTACACTTTTTGTGATGTTAGGGGCAAATCTTTTGCAGGATGAGGTGACGGTTAGATTGGTACTATTTTGGGGGGCATATGCCTTTTTGATCGCTTGGTGTTGCACTTTTAGTGATGTAAGGTGACAAAAAATGTTTTTTTAGCAGTTTTTATTACATTTTTTTGACGGTGTTCACTTGAGGGGTTAGGTCATGTGATATTTTTATAGAGCTGTTCAATACAGACACGGTGAAACCTAAGATGTCTTCTTTTCTTTTTTTTCCATATTTTTTACAGATTTTATTTCATTTATTTTGGGAAAAGGGCACTCTTTTAATTTTTTACTTGAAACTTTTATTTTTTTTAAATAAAACTTTCCTTTTTTAACTTCTTTTTTTCACTTTATTTTTTGTCCCACTATGGGACTTAAGCATTTCAGGGTCTGATCCTTGTTTCAATACAGAGCAGTACATTTGTATTGTGCTGTATTGAACTGTCAATGTCTTACACTGTAAGACGCTGACAGTTGCCTAGGAGACCCCGTTCCCTTAAAATAAAGACTTTTATAATATGCTAATGACCCTCTAGATCAGCAGTTCTCAACCTAGGGGTCGCGACCCCTTTGGGGGTCGATCGGCCCTTTCTGGGGGGGTCGCCTGAGGCTTCCTATTGTGGGTCGCCCGCACAACGGCAGTGGCCCCTTATCCTCGCGCACAGGAAGTGATGTCCTATCACTGCCTGTGCTTGAAGAAGCCTGACGTCTGGACGGGTAAGTCGGGCCGACTGTCTGCTGAGGTCCAAGTTTTTTTGTTAATGACACCGCCGCTGAGCACCACTGCCGCCAATGATTTAATTGAGCCTGGCTGAGCTAATTATTTGGCTGAGCAAGGCTTAATTTATTTGGGGGGACATGAAGCACCGCTGATTTATTTATTTGGGGGACCCTGAGCACTTCTGATTTATGTATTTGCTGTTGTGGCTGTGCAGGAACCACATTCACCCAGTGCGCCATAAAGGACATGTATTGTCCCTGACCTTAGTTGCAGTTCCACATGCACTGCACTGTGGCAGACACAGACAGGCTCAAGGACTGGCCGACCTTCTGTTCTACATACGTGTGCAGGGCTGGTACTGCCTTTGTGGCAAAAAAATGACGGGTTGGGACTCTTCACCTCAGCTTGGCACAAGCCATCTGTTCTCTCAAAGGTGCAGAGTCCACCACATGGAAAGGGAGCCAGGTGACGCCGCTTTCGCCTCCACGTTCTCACGCTGTTGGTCCTGCGACAATGTCCGCCTCTGCCTCCTCATCCTCCATCGTGTCCTCAGCCTCCACTGCAGGGATAATTCACAGTGTCCCTACGGCATACTACATGTGCAGGGCACGGCGGTGTCACGCTGTTCTGCACCTCGCGAAAGGAGTAACACAGGGGAGGAACTGCTCGGTGTCCTTCATCAAGAAAACAAATCCTGTCTTTCTCCTCGACAACTCAAAATCAGAACCATGGTGATTTTTTTTTTTTTTTTTTTTTTGGTACTGTGAGCACCACTGAGTTATTTATTTGAGGGGTACTGTGCGCATCACTGATTTATTTTTTAGGGGGTATTTGTTGTTTATTATTTATTTTAAAGTTATTTATTTGGTTTGCAAATATTTTGTATTTATGCTAAAGTTCTGTGGTTATGAATGAATACTTGTGTATTTGAATTAACATTTGGTTAATGTAATGGTTGGGGGTCACCACAACATGAGGAACTGTATTAAGGGGTCACGGCTTTAGAAAGGTTGAGAACCACTGCTCTAGATGCTACTGGGGCGTTGCTGCAGCACCTAGAGGCTCTGTCTTCTAACCCTTTGGCACGCCCATGTCCAGTTGATTGATGTGCTAGTTCTCCTCTGTGCTTGTAAAATCCCGCGAGTGCGCCGTCCCGTTTAGTATTCGGCGCAGTGAGTGAAGGTTGCTCTCCTGTTTCCAGCTTCACTTACTGCGCCGAATACTAAACAGGACGGTGCACACGCGGGATTTTATGGGCACAGAGGAGAACTAGGACGTCAATCAACTGGACATGGGCGTGCCAAAGGGTGAGAAGACAGATCCTCTAGGTGCTGCAGCAACGCCCCAGTAGCACCTAGAGGCTCATTAGCATATTATAAAAGTCTCGATTTCGAGGGAACGGCGCCATGCAGGGAGTTAAAAATCATACAGTTATGTTCTGCTGACTTTAGCACAACTCTGATGACAGAAACCCTTTAAGGTGTTAAAGTGATGTGATTGAGTATGTTTTTCATATCCCTTTTAATATTATTAATGTGTTCTGATACTCTGATTTTGAACACCCTTCCTGCACGGCCTATGTACTTTTTAGCACATGGGCACTCCAGGACATATATAACTGCCTCACTATTACATGATAGTGTTTCTTTGATCTCCCATTCAATTGTATTTGCCTTAGATAGTATTCTGGTTGTCTTTCTATCCAACTTAGTGGCTTTACAGTTGCTGCATAAGCCGCATCTGTAAAACCCTTTAAGATTGGCGTTACTATAGATTTCTCCTTCTGCTTTCTTATAGTTCGGGCTACATGTAGTCCTAAGTTTGGAGCTTTTGCGTATACTATAGGTGTTTTTTTTTGGGAGAACTGTTGCTAAAATCTTATCCTCCTGTAATAGATGCCAATTATAGAGGAGCTTCGTGGTAGCGAATCATATTTTTCCTAAAATGGCTGCTGCACGTGTTAGGACATGGAACAAGGAACTCTGGGAATGAAGGATCACCCACAATGCCATGCATGCAGCCAATAATCAACCAGCCTGCCCAGTGATGTCACAGGCCTATAAATAGCCTCAGCCAGCTTGGATTCAGACATTTTCCAGTGTACTTAGTGCAGGGAGAGATGTTATCATGTGCTAGGGACAGTGCTAGGAAAGACTTGAAAACTTATATTTTGCTCAATAGAAGTTCAGGCAAAGAGCATTAGAAGTGTAGGGAAAGGACCGGGAGGAATTAATCCACAGTATTGAAGCAGAACAGGGTTCAGTAGGGGAGTTTACAGCCTGGGTAATAGGAACAATCCTATTACACCTTGCTGCACTGTCTGCAGATCCAAATTGCCATTATACAGCTCTGTAATACCAGCAAACCGTTCTTGTTATTGGGGTGCAAGTGCTGCTTGATACAGCCATTAACAGGGTTTATAACAAGGAAATATTTATGTCTTATTTGCCCTTGTGCGGTGCAGTTATATGTTCTAAAGCATTTTTTGGCTTGTATTAGTGGGAAAAAAAGGGTTATTAGCCGTTGTGTGGTAAAGTGAGAAAATTGCAGCCCTTTTTAGCTTGTATTAGTGGCAAAAAATATATATTTGCTGTTCAGCCGTGCAGTTATATGTTCTAAAGCCTTTCTTGGTGTGTATTAGTGGCAAAAAATATATATTATTTGCCTTCAGTGGTGCAGTTATGTGTTCTAAAGCCCTTTTGGCGTTTATTAGTGGCAAAAAAAATATACTATTTGCCATTCAGCGGTGCAGTTATATGTTCTAAAGCCTTTTGTGGAGTGTATAAGTGGGAAAAAGTAAGAGCCTATTTGCCATTCAGCATGTAGTTATATGTTCTAAAGCCTTTTTTGGCATGTATTAGTGGCACAAAAAAAAGTATTTGCCGTTGTGTGGTAAAGTGAGAAAATTACAGCCCTTTTTGGCGTGTATTAGTGGCAAAAAATATATATTTGCCATTCAGCGGTGCATTTATATTTGTTCTAAAGCCCATATTTGGCTCATATTAGTGGGAAGAAAAAGGGCTTATTAGCCATTGTGTGGTGAAGTGAGAAAATTACAGACTTTTTTGGGGTGTTTTAATTTCCTATTTATTTATTTGATCTAACAGTATATCAGACATAAAAGTGCCAGGCCCTACACAGGGAAGTGGCATTGGCCTAAATGTTTCTGGCGCAGGCACAGGTCACAGCAGAGTAAGGGGGCGTGGCAGTAGGAGTCGCTGAGAGAGGCCTGAGCTCCCGGTGTCATCTAGCGGTTGTGTCTTGACCAGCAACCCAGCAGTTCTTGAATGGTTGACTTGGCCACCCACTTCGTCCCAAGTGACATCAGACACCCCCAGCCAAGAGTTGGTGGGTTAGTCAGACACAACCCTTAGTTAGCATGGCCCGGGAGCAGGCCCTGTACCCTCACCTATCCTCAACCTGCCTCTGTCCTTTTCTGTTCCCTGAGAGTTGTATGAGGGCTTAGCTCCACTATACAGCGAGGAGGAGCTACTAGAGGACAGTCAGCAGCTACTGGCCAACCAAGATGTGGAGGAGATATCCGCCGCTTCCTCCGATAGGTGGGCAAGTAGTGATGAGGAGACTGGCGTCAGAGCTGGTGTTGCGAGCAGTCAGGAGACCTGGTCCTGACCCAGAGACCATTGAGGAGGACATCAGTGACATGCAGACAGTACTTGATGATGATGTAGCTGATCGCACTTGGGAGCCAGCTACATTAGGGGCCCAGAAAGTAATGGTGCAGGGGTTCACGGAAGCAGCAACGGTAGTAGTCAGTGCAGAGTGTTGGGGGTAAAATTGCCTACTCGGCGGTGTGGCCGTTTTTTTTTTAAGCCGCTGAATGAGGTGAATATGGCCATTTGTAGAATCTGTGTGCAGAAGGTGACGCGTGGCCAAGGTACCAATGTTGGCAACACGGTCCTGCATCAACATATGCAGCGTCACCATAAAGTGGCCTGGGAGAACAGTGGCTCCGATGTGATCCAGCCTGCCGCAGCAACCGCTGCATCACTCGGTGGCACGCACCCGATTTCAGGCAGTCAATGCTCCACCACCTCAGCCGAAGGGAGCTGTCTGTCCTTGCCATCATCTGCTGGTCCTGATGCTCCTGGTCTTCCTCCTACTCCTCGTCAGTCATTCCGTCAGCAATCGATCACCGAAGTGATTGCCAAGAGACAACGGCACAGAAGTTGAATGTGCTCCTGGCGAAGTTGCAGTCGCTCCCTTTCCAAGTGGTGGACTCTGCACCTTTGAGAGAACAGATGGCTTGTGCCAAGCTGAGGTGAAGAGTCCCAACCCGTCATTTTTTTGCCACAAAGGCAGTACCAGCCCTGCACACGTATGTAGAACAGAAGGTCGGCCAGTCCTTGAGCCTGTCTGTGTCTGCCACAGTGCAGTGCATGTGGAACTGCAACTAAGGTCAGGGACAATACATGTCCTTTATGGCGCACTGGGTGAATGTGGTTCCTGCACAGCCACAACAGCAACTTGGCCAGGTGACGCCGCTTTCACCTCCACGTTGTCACGCTGTTGGTCCTGCGACAATGTCCGCCTCTGCCTGCTCATCCTCCATCGTGTCCTCAGCCTCCACTGCAGGGATAATTCACAGTGTCCCTCCGGCATACTCCATGTGGAGGGCACGGCGGTGTCACGCTGTTCTGCACCTCGTTTGCCTGGGCGAAAGGAGTAACACAGGGGAGGAACTGCTTGGTGTCATTCATCAAGAAAAAGAATCCTGGCTTTCTCCTCGACAACTCAAAATCAGAACCATGGTGATCGACAACAGGAAGAACATGGTGTTAGCGCTGCGTCAAGGAGGGCTGAGCCATGCGTCCTGCATGGCACTTGTGTTCAATCTGGTTGTCAAGCGATTCCTGAAGTCTTCCACCTATCTGCAAGTGGCACGGAAGGTGTACAGAAAACTAGAAGACACAAAATGAAGATCCGACTGACTGGATCCAAAACTAAGGAACCAAAGGGAGAGCCCTGCAACAGACCTGGCTCTCTCCCTAACTGCTCAGCCTATGCAAAAATCTCAATGGTAGATGATCGCATATCCTCGTACCTCGACTGTATAACACCTGAACACCCTATAATAGTGAGGGGACACGACCACCGGCTCCCTACACTTGATATGGAGGGAGTCAGGGTCACCTGGGATCCAGCAAACAGGAAAACACAAATGAATGAACAAAACTTATCTGTAGAAGACTCAGTAGTAGCATCCAGCATGCACACACTCCAGGAAGTTGTATAAACCGCAAAGTGATGCAGTATGGGAAGGGATTTAAAGGGATGCAATCAGTGCAACTACATGACAGCTGAGAGAGGCTAACGAGATGAGAAAACGAAAGCAAAAAAAAGGAACCTCAAGGAGGAGGTTCTGAAGAACGTCTGTCAGAGTTTCTCAGATGTCTGGTGGTGACAGTACCCCTCCTTCTACGAGTGGACACTCAGAGCCCACCTTCTCAGGATGGGACCTATGGAAAGCCCTGATGAGACGAGTAGCCTTAATGTCCGTCACTGGGACCCACATCCTCTCCTCAGGACCATAACCCTCCCAATGAACTGAGGTACTGGAGAGAACCGCGGACAACATGAGAATCCACAATCCTACAGACCTGAAATTCAAAATTACCATCAACCACAATCGGAGGAGGAGGCAAAGACGAGGGTACAATGGGTTGGACATAAGGTTTTAATAAGGACTTATGAAAAACATTATGGATCTTCCAAGTCTGAGGAAGATCAAGACGGTAGGCAACAGGATTGATGACGGACAAGATTTTGTAAGGCCCAATAAACTTAGGACCCAACTTCCAGGAGGAAACCTTCAATTTGATATTCTTAGTAGACAACCACACCAGATCACCAACATTCAGGTCCGGACCAGGCACACGTCTCTTATCCGCCACACGCTTATATATCTCACTCATGCTCTTTAGATTATCCTGAATCTTTTGCCAAATAGATGACAAAGACGAGGAGAATCTGTCCTCATCAGGTAAACCAGAAGACCCCTCTCCAGAGAATGTCCCAAACTGCGGATGAAACCCATATGCACCAAAAAATGGTGACTTATCAGAGGACTCCTGACGATGGCTATTTAAAGCAAACTCAGCAAGGGACAAAAAAGAACACCAATCCTCCTGATTCTCCGCCACAAAACAGTGCAGATATGTCTCCATATTCTGATTGACGCGCTCTGTCTGGCCATTCGACTGCGGGTGGAAAGCAGAAGAGAATGACAACCGAACCCCCAAGCGAGAACAGAAAGCCTTCCAGAATCTGGAAACAAACTGTGTGCCCCATCAGAGACTATGTCTGAAGGAATACCATGCAATTTGACAATGTGATCAATAAATGCCTGCGCCAGCATCTTAGCATTGGGCAAGCCAGGAAAAGGAATGAAATGCACAATTTTGCTAAAACAGTCCACCACCACCAGAATCACAGTCTTCCCCGAGGAACGAGGCAGGTCCGTAATGAAGTCCATGGACAGATGTGTCCAAGGACGGGAAGGAATGGGTAACGGAAGTAGAGGACCTGATGGCCGTGAATGAGGGACTTTGGCACGAGCGCAGGTCTCGCAGGCTGCCACAAAACCCTCAACCGACTTACGAAGCGCCGGCCACCAGAATCTCCGAGCGATGAATTCCACTGTGGCTCTTGCCCCCGGGTGCCCAGCAAGGACAGTATCGTGGTGCTCCTTAAAAATCTTGTGTCTTAAAGCGAGAGGCACAAACAACCTCCCAGGAGGACAAAGATCAGGAGCCTCTGACTGGGCTACCTGAACCTCTGCCTCCAATTCAGGATAAAGAGCAGAGACCACCACACCCTCAGCCAAAATGGGACCCGGGTCCTCAAAATTCCCACCTCCCGGAAAACAACGTGACAGGGCATCCGCCTTCACATTCTTAACCCCAGGGTGGAACGTGACAACAAAATTAAACCTTGAAAAGAACAAAGACCATCTGGCCTGTCTCGGGTTCAGACGCTTGGCTGACTCCAAGTAGGCCAGATTCTTATGGTCAGTAAACACGGTAATAGGGTGTCTGGCTCCCTCTAGCCAATGGCGCCATTCCTCAAAAGCTAATTTGATGGCCAACAACTCCCTATCTCCCACATCGTAATTTCTCTCTGCGGAGGAGAGTTTCTTCGAGAAAAAGGCACACGGTCGCCATTTGGCAGGAGAGGGACCCTGAGACAAGACCGCACCCACACCCACCTCAGAAGCATCAACCTCAACTATGAAGGGTAGAGAAATATCAGGTTGTACCAAGATGGGAGCGGAAGCAAAACTCTCCTTGATATTAGAAAAGGCCTTACGCGCCTCTATCGACCAGGAGGAAAAATCGACCCCCTTTCTAGTCATATCAGTGAGTAGTTTAACAACAGAGGAATCAAAGGGAGAGCCCTGCAACAGACCTGGCTCTCTCCCTAACTGCTCAGCCTATGGAATAATCTCAATGGTAGATCGCATATCCTCGTACCTCGACTGTATAACACCTGAACACCCTATAATAGTGAGGGGACATGACCACCAGCTCCCTACACTTGATATGGAGGGAGTCAGGGTCACCTGGGATCCAGCAAACAGGAAAACACAAATGAATGAACAAAACTTATATGTAGAAGACTCAGTTGTAGCATCCAGCATGCACACACTCCAGCTAGTTGTATAAACTGCAAAGTGATGCAGTATGGGAAGGGATTTAAAGGGATGCAATCAGTGCAACTACATGACAGCTGAGAGAGGCTAACGAGATGAGAAAACAAAAGCAAAACAAAAGGAACCTCAAGGAGGAGGTTCTGAAGAACGTCTGTCAGAGCTTCTCAGATGTCTGGCGGTGACAGCAAAACATCCTAAAAATGGCCAGGAAACTTTGTATGCACTTTAGCCACTCGTACACCGCAAAGCACACCCTCCTTGAGTTGCAGCGGCAGAACGGCATCCCCCAACATAGGCCGATATGCAACGTTTCTACCCGTTGGAATTCCACCCTCCATATGTTGGACCAACTATACGAACAGAGAAAGGCCATAAATGATTTCTTGATGATCCAAGCGAACAGGAGTACTACCCTGTGTAACTTCGATGTCAGCCAGTGGCAGCTCATGCGTGACACCTGCCGTTTGCTCAAGCCCTTTGAGGAGGCCACGCTATTTGTCAGTCACTAGGACTATGGGATGAACAATGTCATTCCACTGATTCATGTCCTGGAACAGATGCTGGTAAATCTGGCTGGTCAGGGGACTGGAGATGTGGCGCCTAGATCTCACGGTGACATGAGACTTGTGGGGGCTGAACTGGAGGAAGAGGAGGACATTGGAGCACAAGCAATGTGTAGCGAAATGCGTTGTGTAGGTGACAGGTGAGGAGGAGCAGCCAGAATAGCTACAGGGCAATGAAGAAGACGAGGCAGAGGACCCAGACACACTGGCAGTATGCAGTGGAGATGGTGGCAGGTGCCAGATGCTGCATCCACCTCCACACTATGTTACCTTGCTACTCTGTGGTCTCCTGATGCTGCTGCTACCTCAACACTATGTCACCTTGCCCCTCTGTGGCCTCCTGATGCTGCCACCTCCACACTGTCAATTTGCCACCCTATGGCCTCCTCCTGATGCTGCTGCCGCCACCTCCACACTCTGTCATGGTGCTACTCTGTGGCCTCCTGATGCTGCTGCAGCCACCTCCACACTGTCATTGTGCCGCTCTGTGGCCTCCTCCTGATGCTGCAGACACCTCCAAACTCTGTTATTGTGCCACTCTGTGGTCTCCTCATGCTGCTGCTGCTACCTCCACACTGTAATTGTGCCACTCTGTGGCCTCCTCATGCTGCTTCCACCTCACCACTATGTCATAGGGCCACTCTGTGGACTTCTCATGCTGTGCTCACCCTCCCCACCTCATGACTGGGCCACTATTTTGCCTTTTGGCCTGGCTAACATCATCATTCATTTGACCCTTCTGATCTGTCAGAAGTAAGAAAAAATTAGACGCACAATGGATCCTGTCTGTGTAGCAGCTGTAAGGCCTGTATGGTCCCATCAGAATTGGCTTATGATTTGGTATCCAAAAGCAGGAGCGGGTACAAAACACAGAAGACATGCAAATATTCCATTCACGTGTCATCTCTGTTTTGGATCCACTCCTGTTTTTTGGGGCTTTAGCAATACTGATGGATTACTGACCAAATGCTGACCGAGTAAAGGCAAATGCTCCACAGACGGGATCCGTTTTTTGGGGTTATTGTTCTGACGGATCAGAGAAAGTGCAAAATAATCAGCGACGTCCACACAAACTTACTTCTGACACCCTCTCCACTCTGCCGGGAGGAGGGGGGGGGGGGCTCTACTTGTATAAGCGTTTAATAGAACAGGTTCTGTAGACATCTATGTGGAATCAGCTGATGATGGTGTAAAAGGAGTGCGTTTCTTCTTGACACTAACATTGTTTTTGGCCCTTATTTCAATACCACAGCAGACTCCTTATGCATGTTACTGCAAGGCACAGTGTTCTACTGTCACAAGCAGCGGATGTGAACCCACTTTGCTACGGACTGGCTGTACCCTGGTCCAGAGTCAGTAGTTGCTGGTCAAGGCGAACCAGGAAGTACCTGCAAAGGTACCGACAGTACAGGCGTGGTTGACAGGCAGGGTCTTTACCAGGAGCAACAAAGACAGGAACTGGAGGATGAGGCAGAAACATAGTCAAGACAAGCAATGGGTCAGGGCAGGCGGCACAGGAACAAAGTCAGACAATCCAGGTTGGCAACAAGAGGAGCGATGCAAGCAGGCAGGGATGAGATGAAGAGAGTACAGGGCCGTTTCTAGGGGCGGGCGGGATGGGGCGGCCGCCCGGGGCGCTGTCAGAAGCAGGGGGCGCCCGTTGAGGTAAAAAAAAAAAATTGGTTATGTAGGTAAAGGTTCGGGCGGCCGGCCGGCGGCGCCCCTCATGCTGAGCCTCCTGAGCGGCCGGCTCAGTGCTGCGCAGCCTGCCTGCGCTGCAGACTGCTGAGTTGTTAATGTAGCGTGGCCGAGCTCTGTACAGGAGCATTTGTTTCCTGTACCCGGCCGGACTGAAAGGAAGTGCACACTAAGTGAGCACTTCCTGTCAGCCGGGTACAGGAAACAAAAGCTCCTGTACCGCGGAGCGAACAGAGCTCGGCCACGCTACATTAGAGGTGACATTGACAAGGGAGGAAATGTGAGTGACGGGGGGGGAGTAGAATGAGAGTGACAAGGTGGGGGGGGGGAGTAGAATGAGAGTGACAAGGTGGGGGGGAGTAGAATGAGAGTGACAAGGGGGTGGGGGGTGTAGATAGAATGAGAGTGACAAGGGGGGTGGGGGGAGTAGAATGAGAGTGACAAGGGGGGTGGGGGGAGAAGAAAGAGTGACAAGGGGGGAGTAGAAAGAGTGACAAGGGAGGGGGAGAAGAGAAGTGACAAGGGAGGGGGAGAAGAGAGTGACAAGGGAGGGGCGAGGACGAAGAGAGTGACAAGGGAGGGGGGAGAAGAGAGTGACAAGGGAGGGGGGAGAAGAGAGTGGACAAGGGAGGGGGGAGAAGCAGAGTTGACAAAGGGAGCGGGGGAGCACCAGAGAGTGACCACGGGAGGGGGAGAAGAGAGTGACAAGGGAGGGGGGAAGAACGAGTAGGGACAAGGGACGTGGGAGAAGAGAGTGACAGGGAGGGGGAGAAAGAGAGTGGACAAGGTAGGGGGGGAGTAGAGAGTCGACAACGGGCAGGGGGAAGGAACGAGAGTGACAGAGAGGGGGAGAGATGATTACAAGGGAGGGGGAGGGAGAAGAGAGTGACAAGGGAGGGGTGAGAAGAGAGTGAAAGGGAGGTTGAGAGAGAGTGGACAGGGAGGGGGAGAAGAGAGTGACAAGGGAGGGGGGAGAAGAGAGTGACAAGGGAGGGGGGAGAAGAGAGTGACAAGGGAGGGGGGGAGAAGAGAGTGACAAGGGAGGGGGGAGAAGAGAGTGACAAGGGAGGGGGGAGAAGAGAGTGACAAGGGAGGGGGGAGAAGAGAGTGACAAGGGAGGGGGGAGAAGAGAGTGACAAGGGAGGGGGGGAGAAGAGAGTGACAAGGGAGTCCGCAGAGCCAGACCAAGAGCCAGACTGCAGCCAGAGACCAGATCATCTAATTGTCCTGGTGGTAAGTAGACAATGCAATATGTGTATTATTTAATTGTTTAGTTATTAATACTACATTTTGCGGACCGCACATTGCTGGCACTAAGAGAATATGCCCATTCTTGTCCGTTATTGGGGACAAGAATAGGACATGTACTATTTTTTTTCAGGATCGGAATTGCGGATCCGGGTCCGCAATTCCGGATCTGATAGGGGGGGGGGGGCGTCAATTTTTATTTTGCCTAGGGCGGCAAAAATCCTTGCACCGGCCCTGGTCAGAAGGGGGGCGCCAGCAGGGGCGCCCTCTTGTCGTTTCTCGGCCGTGCGCCCTTGCTCCCTCCCTCTGACATCTCTTCTGACCTGCGCCCGAGTGCCGAGTCCTCTCACTCTTCAGACAGTGCGGGCGGCACTTACTGACGTCACGCGCCTGATCCTCCCACTAGGTGGCGCAGGCGCGTGACATACAGTGACTGAGTGAGCGCCGCACTGCCTGCCTGTTACCGCCCGCCCTGAGCCCTGAGCAGTGCTGATGCCTGCTGTGAGGTGAGTGATGGTCTGGGGGGGGCATTAATTACAATGGGGGGATGGGGGTTATTACAATGGGGGGGGGGGCATTAATTACAGTGGGGGGAATTAATTACAATGGGGGGGCCACTGTGGGAGACATGAAAATGGGGGCCACTGTCACTGTGGGGGACATTAAGTTTAATAAGGATCACTATGGACATTATTTAGAATGGAGGCTGCTGTTGGTGTCATTACTCATTTTAACTGTATAATGTCTGATAGGCCTAGTCCTGAGCTGAGTTATATTACCCTGACCATGCCCTGTATAATAATGTACCCATCCCTGATACCCCTTAGTTATATTACCCCGCTGGAGTAATATAACTAAGGGGTATCAGGGTACATTATTATACAGGGCAGGGTAATATAACTCAGGACTAGGCCTATCAGACATTATACAGTTATAATGACATCCACAGCAGCCTCCATTCTAAATAATGTCCATAGTGATCCTTATTAAAAATAATGTCCCCCCCACAGGCAGGCAGGGCGGGCGGCGGCGCTCACTCACTGTACCTCACGCACTGCGTGACGTACAGTGAGTGAGGTGAGCACCGCCGCCCGCACTGCCTGCCTGCCTGTTACCGCCCGCCCGGAGCAGTGCTGAGAAAGAAGCCTGCTGTGAGTGAGAGCCTGAGTCTATGGGACAGTGGGTCACTGTGACCGTCCGTGCAATGTGGTTTCACATTTTTTACAATGGGGAGACACTTATTTCATCGAGCAGTTGTGAGGGGGGGGGGGGGGGAGTTTTTTTGACACTCGCCCTGAGAGAAATTTTACCTAGAAACTGCACTGAGAGAGTAGTCTGGGAATGAGGCACGTAGTCAGGAACACAAGTGGTAACAAGCTTAATTGCACAGGATAGGACCTTGACTCTGAGGGGCTTGAGTAGAGGGTTGAGCCAAGGTAGGTAATGGAATCACCTTACACAACACAGCCCCGCCCAAGGAGTGATGCGTACAGCAGCCAAGCACAAGCAGCGTTCAGGTAGACTGGAAGCTGCGGAGCGGAATCTCCAGAGCAGCAGCAGAGACAGGGAAACACAGATTATGATCACAGGTGAGCGCCCGGAACTGTGGTGACGAACAGGGGGACAGTGTCGCACCGAGGACACTGTTACATCTACACCACTAGAAAGGCTCTCTGCAGCCTGGAAATATAAGTTTTTAACGCAATTCGCTGCAATTAAATTCATATTGAACCACTTTTTTTTTTTTATTCGCCGAACCGGCCGAATTTTTTTGAAATTTGCTTATCTCTAATGCCAATATTTATTTATAATGGCTGATATTTTTTTATTAGTTTAGATGTCTCCTATTCCACCACTAACCTTTTCTTTTGTTTGAGAAATTGTTTGTCTATCCAGTCTTCTTACTTTATTTAGTGAATCATCTGATAAGGATGGTGACTATTGTTTTTTGAAGAACTGAGTTTTCATAAATTCTGCTTCAATCTCGAATTGGTCGTCTCGTGTACAATTTCTCTTAAGACGACAAAACTGACTAAATGGTATGTTTAGCAGCCATCGAGGTAGGTGGCAGCTGGTATTTAGTATCAAACTGTTTTTGCTACCGATTTCTGATAGGTGCTACATAAAAAAACTTGACTCTTTGACTTCTATGTTGAGGTCAAGGAATTGTACTGATTGCGTGCTAACATTTGGTATGAATCTTAGGTTTAATTGATTATCATTTAGTTCCTCATATGAGTTATTCCACACCAAAATTATGTCATCAATGTACCGCTGCCAGAGAACCAGACCCGACCCTAGCTTCAGTGTTATTACATCCTGTTCCCATGCCGCCATGAATAAATTGGCATAGCTGGTTGCGAATCTGGTGCCTATGGTGGTACCGGTCATCTGTAAAAAATGTTTGGACTTAAAAGGGTTGTCCGAGTTATGGAAAAAAAAGATATAGCACTGTAAATTTGGTGGTCAGCGATATACGGTATAACTAAGCTAAGCAAGTTTTAGGCAAAAAAAAATATTTCCTCATTTCCCTGGTTCTCTTCTGGCCCTTTGTTTACTTGCAATGAAAACAATCTCTGCCCCTGCCCCTGCACTGCAAAGGGAGTGAATTCAAGTGCTGACCTGAGTGGCATGTCTGCCTGCTCGGAGACTCAGCAGCATGTTGTATGTGTAGAACTACAAGTCCCAGCTGTATAATGACACTGCTAAGGGAGTGAATACAAGTGTTGCCCTGCTAATACACACAGGATCTTCCCCCTACCTGCAATGCTCTGCAGAACTTCTCTTTCACCTCCTGTGCCCAGCATTTGTCTCCTCACTGCCTGCAGCTACACAATAAACACTTCAGCCCTGAGTCTGTGCAGCTGAAGGGGTTAAGAATCCCGGGAGAGAGCAATAAGCAGCTGGTGGTCTGTCAGAGGGTGAGGGTATGGAGATTTTACAATCCGCGTGTGCGCAGTGTGAGGGTAAGGAGATTTATCAAGACAAAAGGCCGTCAGATCTCCTTACCCCTGAGAGCACGCTCACTGTAATTTTACTTTACCCATGCCCTGGTACTGCGCTTGCGTAGAGGCGCCATGCCACAGTACTGCGCTTGCGTGGAGGCGCACACCCCTGGCAGTCACGTGGGGTAAGGGAATCTGACGAGGTAAGGTTTTCTGACATAACACACCGGCAGTGCAGGGGGGCGTGGCCAGCACAGTAACGTCTCGTTTACAGATCTCTCAGGCTTGTGCACAAACATTATCAGAGCAAGAAGAGAAGCTGACATCACAGGTCATGTGACCCTCAGTGAAATCTGAGAAACCAGCCACTGGAGATAAAGTGAGTTAATTGGAAAGCTGTTACATTTGCCTAGTTAGAAACATAGAAAGAATAAAAAAAATAACTCAGACAACCCCCTTTAAAATAAAAATAATTATGCGTCAGGACATAGTTAAAGGGGTTGTCCGGGTTCAGAGCTGATCCCGGACATCCCTCCATTTTCACCCAAGCAGCCCCCCCCCCCCCCCCGCCGCCCCTGCGCAGGGCAAAGGCATTTTTTTTTTGATCCGGTGATGTACCGGGGCTCTCTATGGGGCTGCCAGGAACCCCGGTGACATCACCGACACTGATAGGTGGGATTCAGCGCTGCCCTAGCCAGTAAAACGGCTAGGGCAGAGCTAAAGCCCGCCCATCAGAGCCGGTGACTTCACCGAACACACTGCCAGGCAGTAGTTTCCGCCCGGCAGTGTGTTATTGAGAACAAAAGAGCCCGTGCCCTGCGCGATCTAGCGCAGGGCAAGGGAGCGCATCGGAGCATGAGATGCTCCAATGCTAGCCTCAGGTGGGCTGCCTAGGTGAAAATAAGGGTATGTCCGGGTTCAGCTCTGAACCCGGACAACCCCTTTAATACTGTCCAGTATAAATTGCAGCTGTTCTATTTTTAGTGTTGCCATGATCTAACCAGATTGATATACTAAATTTTCAAATATTTTTACCACCATTGTGGTGTCTTTTAGGTAAGACGGGATATCTCTTACATATGGTTGCAAGAGATGGTCCAGATATTGTGAAATGTTGGACATTAATGAGCCTATCCCGGGGACTAGGCGGATTAATTGGGTCTTTATGTACCTTTGGGATACAATAAAATATTGGCAATCTTTACCTAATATAAAATCATATTCAGATTTATTCTTGATGCCTTTTTCTCTAGCTTTCCCACATATATTGTTTAAATTCTCATCATATACCTTTGTTGGATCCCTTTTCAATATTTGATACGTTTTTAAATCAGACAATTGTCTGTTACATTCTTCCTCATACTTGTCCGTATCTAAAATCACTATTGCTTTGCCTTTATTGGCGGGGCGAATCATGATTTGTTGATTTTGTTGAACGTCTTTTAATGCTTGTATTTCATCATTGGATAGAGTCTGTTTATTATTCCTTTTAATTGTCAATTTCCTGATATCCACCTCTACTGCTCCCTTAAATGCTAATAATTCTTTCCCCATTTCTTGTTTGGGATACATCCTAGATTTCAACTTTAAATCCACATGTTTTTATATACAGTACAGACCAAAAGAGTTTTCTCTATTTTCATGACTATGAAAATTGTAGATTCACACTGAAGGCATTACAACTATGAATTAACACATGTGGTTGATGGTTTTTGTGACTGCACTTGGGGACACTTTCAAAGTTTTCCCAATTTTTCGGACTGACTGGCCTTCATTTCTTAAAGTGATGATGGCCACTCATTTTTCTTTACTTAGCTGCTTTTTTCTTGCCATAATATAAATTCTAACAGTCTATTCAGTAGGACTATCAGCTGTGTATCCACCTGACTTCTCCACAACGCAACTGATGGTCCAAACCCTATTTATAAGGCAAGAAATCCCACTTATTAAACCTGACAGGGCACACCTGTGAAGTGAAAACCATTTCAGGTGACTACCTCTTGAAGCTCATCAAGAGAATGCCAAGAGTGTGCAAAGCAGTAATCAAAGCAAAAGGTGGCTACTTTGAAGAACCTAGAATATTACATATTTTCAGTTGTTTCACACTTTTTTGTTATGTATATAATTCCACATGTGTTAATTCATAGTTTTGATGCCTTTAGTGTGAATCTACAATTTTTATAGTCATGAAAATAAAGAAAACTCTTTGAATGAGAAGGTGTGTCCAAACTCTTGGTCTGTACTGTAGATGTTGTAGAATTTTGATGTATTATAGGGTTTTTCATAAAATACTTTTTACAACAACGTTTTTTTATGCATTTTTCTATGCCTATATATACATCAAACTTTTTCAAAGGTGCATTTGCTGCAAATTTGAACCCTTTGCTTAACAATATAAGTTTGCCTTTATTTAGATTAGTGTAACTCAGGTTTATGATATTATCTCCCCAGTTTTCCATATTTTTATTTTTGGACCTTCGTTTATGTCCAACCCTTCGTGTTCTCTTTTTTTGCCCGATGTTTGTCCTATTTGTGTATGAACTTGTGCTACTATCGTGATGTTGTTCTTTCCAGTTTGTTGTGTGGGTTGTGCTATTAGTGTTTTGGGAATCTAATTTGAAAAAGTGAATGTGTTGGGTATTGTGAAAGGTGACTGGTGTGTGGGTAACAGATGATTCCCTTTTTTGACTGATTGTGATTGTGCATGGTTTCTAGGGTATCGTTTGGAATATTTGGTATCTACTTTGTTGGTTTTGTGTTGTCGGTTGATTGCACCTTTTGATGTTTCCCTAAGAAAGGGCTAGCTAAAGCATGATATCTATTTTGTGTGGGTATACTCTTTTGAGGTGTCTAGTTGTGTATTATTCATTGTTTATTGGATGTGATAAAAAAAATTGTAGTCTTTTTTTTTATAATCTCCTGTTCCACATTATCGAGTTTCTTAAAAAGGTTATTTTGCAATCTAATAAATTCTTCCTCCTTTTTAAAGGTATCAACCCTTGTACGTATCTGAATAATCTGCTGTTCTAATTCCACAATTATCTGCTGTCTCCTTTGTATGATTAATTCTACTAGTGCAGTTGATTGTAACTTGAAAAAACATTCCCATTGGGAGTTAAATTTCTTATTGCAGTGATCTGATGCAAGAGCTTTATATAGTGTAATGCTCGCCTTCAAATAGTGTGATAATGATTTTACTTCCCATTGTTGTCTTAGCTGTTTTACTAAGAGTTTTTCCAAATCTCTAAATGTTTCTATTATTATGGGATCATATTTTTCATTATTTTTACCCTCTGTAAAACAATAGTTATCTATTTTCTCCTTCTTATTTGCTATATATTGCCAAATGCCCATATTATATGGTTTTTTTATTTGACAAAAAATTACTATAATATTTCGAGTGCTGACTTCCTTTGGTTTGAACAATTAGGGTATTTACTCTCTATGTGAAGAGCTCACCCACTATAACCACCTTGCTACAGTAATATACCATTCAACCAATGGCTGGCTCTAAGTAATTCATATAACATTTATTTTAAAGTACAATTCATATGGAAATCCAAACACCAATTATAAAATATATATATATATATATATATATATATATATATATATATATATATATAAAAAATCATTTCATATAAAACAAGAATAAAAACATATATCTGTAGTGGTATATTAGTATTTGTAACTATAGTCACAGTCCCCCTTTTAGCTTCAATTGCGGAGCTCACCCAAATTTTGGAATCACATTCATATGTTGCAGTATATAAAAGGAGATATTCCTCTGTTATATGTACATATACAGCATGTCTATAATATCATTTGGTTTTGATACATAGAGTTCAAACTTATTATCACTTTATGCTGCATTTTGCTGTTAATGCCAATGTGGAACGTAATTCATGTACAAACCGGATTCCCAAAAAGTTGGGACACTATACAAATCGTGAATAAAAACTGAATGCAATGATGTGGAGGTGGCAACTTCTAATATTTTATTCAGAATAGAACATAAATCACGGAACAAAAGTTTAAACTGAGAAAATGTACCATTTTAAGGGAAAAATATGTTGAATCAGAATTTCATGGTGTCAACAAATCCCCCAAAAGTTGGGACAAGGGGCCATTTTCACCACTGTGTGGCATCTCCCCTTCTTCTTACAACACTCAACAGACATCTGGGGACCGAGGAGACCAGTTTCTCAAGTTTAGAAATAGGAATGCTCTCCCATTCTTGTCTAATACAGGCCTCTAACTGTTCAATCGTCTTGGGCCTTCTTTGTTGCACCTTCCTCTTTATGATACGCCAAATGTTCTCTATAGGTGAAAGATCTGGACTGCAGACTGGCCATTTCAGTACCCGGATCCTTCTCCTACGCAGCCATGATGTTGTGATTGATGCAGAATGTGGTCTGGCATTATCTTGTTGAAAAATGCAGGGTCTTCCCTGAAAGAGATGACGTCTGGATGGAAGCATATGTTCTAGAACCTGAATATATTTTGCATTGATGGTGCCTTTCCAGACATGCAAGCTGCCCATGCCACACGCTCATGCAACCCCATACCATCAGAGATGCAGGCTTCTGAACTGAGCGTTGATAACAACTTGGATTGTCCTTGTCCTCTTTGGTCCGGATGACATGGCGTCCCCGATTTCCAAAAAGAACTTCGAATCGTGACTCGTCTGACCACAGAACAGTCTTCCATTTTGCCACACTCCATTTTAAATGATCCCTGGCCCAGTGAAAACGTCTGAGCTTGTGGATCTTGCTTAGAAATGGCTTCTTCTTTGCACTGTAGAGTTTCAGCTGGCAACGGCGGATGGCACGGTGGATTGTGTTCACTGACAATGGTTTCTGGAAGTATTCCTGAGCCCATTCTGTGATTTCCTTTACAGTAGCATTCCTGTTTGTGGTGCAGTGTTGTTTAAGGGCCCGGAGATCACGGGCAGTATGGTTTTACGGCCTTGACCCTTACGCACAGAGATTGTTCCAGATTCTCTGAATCTTCGGATGGTGTTATGCACAGTTGATGATGATAGATGCAAAGTCTTTGCAATTTTTCGCTGGGTAACACCTTTCTGATATTGCTCCACTATCTTTCTTGCTCCACTATCTTTCTGTGGGAATTGGTGATCCTCTACCCATCTTGGCTTCTGAGAGACACTGCCACTCTGAGAAGCTCTTTTTATACCCAATCATGTTGCCAATTGACCTAATTAGTGTTAATTGGTCTTCCAGCTCTTCATTATGCTCAAATTTACTTTTGCCAGCCTCTTAATGCTACTTGTCCCAACTTTTTGGGGATTTGTTGACACCGTGAAAATTTTAATCAACGTATTTTTCCTTTAAAATGATACATTTACTCGGATTAAACGTTTGATCTGTCATCTACGTTCTATTACAAATAAAATATTGACATTTGCCATCTCCACATCATTGCATTCAGTTTTTATTCACAACTTGTTTAGTGTCCCAACTTTTTTGGAATCCGGTTTGTACAATTAAGCAGGGTATGTTGTGCTCTTGTGTTTCTTACCAGTATTCTGGTGTACCCGTCTTGTTCCACAGTCGGCCACTACCAGTATAGTAATTGATACATACAGTGAATATAAAAAGTCTGCACACAACTGTTAAAATGTCAGGTTTCTGTGATATTAAAAAAAATGAGACAAAGATAAATCATTTCAGAACTTTTTCCACCTTTAATGTGACCTATAAACTGTAGCGGGAAATTTAAAAACAAACTAAATTCTTTTAGGTAGAGGAAAGAAAAAATATAAAAATAAAATAATATAGTTGCCTAAGTGTGCACACCCTTAAACTAATACTTTGTTGAAGCACCTTTTGATTTTATTACAGCACTCAGTCTTTTTGGGTATGAGTCTATCAGCATGGCACATTTTGACTTGACAGGATTTGCCCACTCTTCTTTGCAAAAAAAACCTCCAAATCTGTCAGATTACGAGGGCATCTCCTGTGCACAGCCCTCTTCAGATCACTCCACAGATTTTCACTCTGATTCAGGTCTGGGCTATTCCAAAACTTTAATCTTCTTCTGGTGAAGCCATTCCTTTGTTGATTTGGATGTATGCTTTGGTTCATTGTCATGCTGAAAGATAAAGTTCCTCCTAATATTCAGCTTTCTAGCAGAAGCCTGAAGGTTTTGTGCCAATATTGACTGGTATTTTGAACTGTTCATAATTCCCTCTAGCTTAACTAAGGCCCCAGTTCCAGCTGAAGAAAAACAGCCCAAAAGCATGATGCTGCCACCACCATGCTTCATTGTGGGTATGGTGTTCTTTTGGTAATGTGCAGTGTTGTTTTTGGGCCAAACATATCTTTTGGAATTATGGCCAAACAGTTCAACCTTGGTTTTATCAGACCATAACACCTTTTCCCACATGCTTTTGGAAGACTTCAGATGTGATTTTGCAAAATGTAGCCTGGCTTGGATGTTTTTCTTCGTAAGAAAAGGCTATTGTCTTGCGACTCTACCCCATAGCCCAGACATATGAAGAATACAGGAGATTGTTGTCACATCTACCACACAACCAGTACTTGCCAGATATTCCTACAGCTCCTTTAATGTTGCTGTAGGCCTCTTGGTAGCCCCCAGACCAGTTTTCTTCTCATCTTTTCTCTCCACTTGATGATGACTGTCTTCACTGTGTTCCATGGTATATCTAATGCCTTGGAAATTCTTTTGTAACCTTCTCCTGACTGATACCTTTTAACAATGAGATCCCTCTGATGCTTTGGAAGCTCTCTGTGGGCCATGGCTTTTGCTGTGGGATGCGAAAAGAAAATTTCAGGAAAGACCAACTAGAACAGCTGAACTTTATTTGGGGTTAATCAAAGGCACTTTAAATAATGGCAGGTGTATGCTGACTCTTATTTAACATGATTTTGAATGTGATTGCTTAATTCTGAACACAGCTACATCCCCGGTTATAAGAGGGTGTGCACACTTATGCAACCACATTATTTTAGGTTTTTGTTTTGTTTTCTTCCCACCACCTAAAAGATTTCAGTTTGTTTTTCAATTGATTATAATGTGGGAAATAGCTCACCCCCTCACAGTCACAAAGAGGTGCTCTAATCTAAAATGATTCACTCCTCAAAGAATGCAAAATTGTCTAGTACTGGAAGACTGGCACACTCGACACATGGAACCGTGTGGATCGATACAAAGTTTATTGTACATATACATAAAAGAGTAAAAGAATAAAAATAACATCAGTGGGTGATTACTAGTTATATTATAACCGCCAATTTTCAAGTCATTCTGTGTAAAAAGAAAGAATTACGCTTAAAAGCAACAACAATTGGAATATTGACTTTATCCCAGTGGACATTACCATCCTCTTGCCTTCGTTTTTTCCACAAAGGACATTACTAAGGCAGACTGCCCTTCTCTTTTTTTCACAGGAATCTATTTGCAAATAGCTATACCTGTCTTGCAATGACCATCAGACCAACATGAAGATCAATGCATGATATACGATGTTGAAATATATGTTTTATGGTACTATGCAATAATTAGTGCAATATTATGCGTTTTTTTTTCTAATCAGGTGATATTATCCATACCATATAAGGTTTGAACGATCAAACATTTTTATCAGTTATTTTTATTCTTTTACTCTTTTATGTATATGTACAATACACTTTGTGATTTTCATCGATCCACGCGGTTCCATGTGTCGAGTGTGCCAGTTTTCTAGTACTAGACAATTTGGTTTGTCAATTGAGTTGTACAGTTTATAGGTCACATTAAAGGTGGAAAAAGTTTTGTCTCATTTTTTTACATCACAGAAACCTGACATTTTAACAGGGGTGTGTAGACTTTTTATATCCACTGTATATATTTCTGCTGCAAGAAGGCATTATACTACAGGGGGCACTACAGGCAGAGAGCTTTATATATAATACCAGTACAGGGGGCATTATACCACAGGGGGGAGTGCGTTTTGTATATATACAGTACAGACCAAAAGTTTAGACACACCTTCTCATTCAAAGAGTTTTCTTTATTTTCATAACTATTAAAATTGTAGATTCACACTGAAGGCATCAAAACTATGAATTAACACATGTGGAATTATATACATAACAAAAAAGTGTGAAACAACTGAAAATATGTAATATTCTAGGTTCTTCAAAGAAGCCACCTTTTGCTTTGATTACTGCTTTGGACACTCTTGGCATTCTCTTGATGAGCTTCAAGAGGTAGTCACCTGAAATGGTTTTCACTTAACAGGTGTGCCCTGTCAGGTTTAATAAGTGGGATTTCTTGCCTTATAAATGGGGTTGGAACTATCAGTTGCGTTGTGGAGAAGTCAGGTGGATACACAGCTGATAGTCCTACTGAATAGACTGTTAGAATTTGTATTATGGCAAGAAAAAAGCTAAGTAAAGAAAAACGAGTGGCCATCATTACTTTAAGAAATAAAGGTCAGTCAGTCCGAAAAATTGGGAAAACTTTGAAAGTGTCCCTAAGTGCAGTCACAAAAACCATCAAGCGCTACAAAGAAACTGGCTCACTTTCTCCAGGAAGGGAAGACAAAGAGTCACCTCTGCTGCGGAGGATAAGTTCACCCGAGTCACCAGCCTCAGAAATCGAAGGTTAACAGCAGCTCAGATTAGAGACCAGGTCAATGCCACACAGAGTTCTAGCAGCAGACACATCTCTAGAACAACTGTTAAGAGGAGACTGTGTGAATCAGGCCTTCATGGTAGAATATCTGCTAGGAAACCACTGCTAAGGACAGGCAACAAGCAGAAGAGACTTGTTTGGGCTAAAGAACACAAGGAATGGACATTAGACCAGTGGAAATCTGTGCTTTGGTCTGATGAGTCCAAATTTTAAATCTTTGGTTTCAACCACCGTGTCTTTGTGCGACACAGAAAAGGTGAACGGATGGACTCTACATGCCTGGTTCCCACCGTGAAGCATGGAGGAGGAGGTTTGATGGTGTGGGGGTGCATTGCTGGTGACACTGTTGGGGATTTATTCAAAATTGAAGGCATACTGAACCAGCATTGCTACCACAGCATCTTGCAGCGGCATGCTATTCCATCCGGTTTGCGTTTAGTTGGACCATCATTTATTTTTCAACAGGAAAATGACCCCAAACACACCTCCAGGCTGTGTAAGGGCTATTTGACCATGAAGGAGAGTGATGGGGTGCTGCGCCAGATGACCTGGCCTCCACAGTCACCGGACCTGAACCCAATCGAGATGTTTTGGGGTGAGCTGGACCGCAGAGTGAAGGCAAAAGGGCCAACAAGTGCTAAGCATCTCTGGGAACTCCTTCAAGACTGTTGGAAGACCATTTCAGGTGACTACCTCTTGAAGCTCATCAAGAGAATGCCAAGAGTGTGCAAATCAGTAATCAAAGCAAAAGGTGGCTACTTTGAAGAACCTAGAATATGACATATTTTCAGTTGTTTCACACTTTTTTGTTATGTATTTCATTCCACATGTGTTAATTCATAGTTTTGATGCCTCTTTGAATGAGAAGGAGTGTCCAAACTTTTGTACTGTGTGTGTATATATATATATATATATATACATATATTACCCCTACATATGGCATTATAGTACAGGGGGAAAGCATTATATATACTACTACTACAGGGGGGCATTATACTACAGAGAGGGGAGAGCATTATACAGTCCTGATCAAAAGTTTAAGACCACTTGAAAAATTGCAAAAAATCATATTTTACATTGTTGGATCTTAAAAAGGTTCCAAGTAGAGCTTCAACATGCAACAAGGAGAAATGAGAGTGAGACAAAACATTTTTGGAGCATTCAATTAATTGAAAATAACGATTAAACTGAAATAGGCTATTTTTCAGCTGATCAAAATTTTAGGACCACATGCCTTTAAAAGGCCAAATCTGTGCAAAGATGTGGATTCATTGTCACTGAGCCGGAGGGTCCAATTGGCTGTTCGTCAAGACACTGGACGATCCTCGACCCAAATTAAGGCCCTTACTGGTGCTGACTGCAGCCCCATAACCATCAGACGGCATCTGAGACTGAAGGGCTTCAAAAACAGAAAACGTCTTCAAAGATCTCATCTCCTTGAACGCCACAGAACTGCTCGTTTGGACTTTGCAAGAGAGCACCAAACTTTGGACATTCAAAGGTGGAAGAAAGTTTTATTCTCTGAAAAAATGTAACCTTGATGGTCCTGATGGTTTCCAACGTTACTGGCATAACAAGCAGATCGCACCTGAGATGTTTTCTATGCGCCACAGTGAAGGGGGCGCCATAACGGTCTGGGGTGCTTTTTCCTTCAGTGGAACAATAGAGCTTCAGGAAGTGCAGGGGCGTCAAACGGCCGCTGGCTATGTCCAGATGTTGCAGAGAGCATTCCTCATGACTGAGGGCCCTCGTCTGTGTGGTAACAACTGGGTTTTTCAACTGGACAACGCTACAGTAAACAATGCCCGCAGGACAAGGGACTTCTTCCAGGAGAATAACATCACTCTTTTGGCCCATCCTGCGTGTTCCCCTGATCTAAATCCAATTGAGAACCTTTGGGGATGGATGGCAAGGGAAGTTTACAAAAATGAACAACAGTTCTAGACAGTAGATTGCCTTCGTGTGGCCGTCTTCACCACTTGGAGAAATGTTCCCACTCACCTCATGGAAACGCTTGCCTCAAACATTCCGAAACAAATTTTTCAAGTGATAAACAATAACGGCGGAGCTACTCATTGCTGAGTTCATGTTTGGAAGTTGGATTTCTGTTTTGGGGGGTTTATTTTTTTGGGAGGTGTGGTCCTAAACTTTTGATCAGCTGAAAAACAGCCTGTTTCAGTTTATTCGTTGTTTTGATTAAATTGAATGCTCCAAAAATGTTTTGTCTGACTCCCATTTCTTCTTGTTGCATGTTGAAGCTCTACTTGGAACCTTGTTAAGATCCAGCCATGCTAAATAGGATTTTTTGCCATTTTTCAAGTGGTCTTAAACTTTGGATGAGGACTGTATATACTACAACTCTACAGGGGGGCATTATACTATGGTGGGAGAATTACATATGTTCTACTACTACAGGGGGCATTATACTATGAAGGGAGAGCATTATATATACTTCCACTTCAAGGAAGCATTATACTACAGAGGGAATACTATGGAAAAGCATTATATATACTACCATTACAGGGAGTCATTATACTATGGGGGGGGGGGGGGGTTACTGTGAAAGCCTTATTATTATTAGGCACAAATCTGTCAGGCACTACTACTGACGGAGGCACACTTGGGGAGCATTCTTGCTATTGGTGGTACTGTAGGGGCAAAGTTACTATTGAGGGTAGTCTGGGAAGACTATTATTTCTGCAGTATAGTGTTTGTCGGCATGGAGGAACACAGCAGGCATAGTATTGGGCAGTATAGCAGCAGGATAACAATGTTAGGGCTCCATGAGGGGGAGGATGATGGAAAAGAGAGGAATCTAAGATTTCTGTGTGCCTAAACTCTGCAGAGATGAGACGTGGCTGAAAGAAGTCATCATGGCGGTCGGGTCCAAATGGAGAAGATAAGGAAAGAACGTATACATCAGAGGAGACATCACTGAATATAACAGATATATAGCCCTGTATATACAGGGAGTGCAGAATTATTAGACAAATGAGTATTTTGACCACATCATCCTCTTTATGCATGTTGTCTTACTCCAAGCTGTATAGGCTCGAAAGCCTACTACCAATTAAGCATATTAGGTGATGTGTATCTCTGTAATGAGAAGGGGTGTGGTCTAATGACATCAACACCCTATATCAGGTGTGCATAATTATTAGGCAACTTCCTTTGCTTTGGCAAAATGGGTCAAAAGAAGGACTTGACAGGCTCAGAAAAGTCAAAAATAGTGAGATCTTGCAGAGGGATGCAGCACTCTTAAAATTGCAAAGCTTCTGAAGCGTGATCATCGAACAATCAAGCGTTTCATTCAAAATAGTCAACAGGGTCGCAAGAAGCGTGTGGAAAAACCAAGGCGCAAAATAACTGCCCATGAACTGAGAAAAGTCAAGCGTGCAGCTGCCAAGATGCCACTTGCCACCAGTTTGGCCATATTTCCGAGCTGCAACATCACTGGAGTGCCCAAAAGCACAAGGTGTGCAATACTCAGAGACATGGCCAAGGTAAGAAAGGCTGAAAGACGACCACCACTGAACAAGACACACAAGCTGAAACGTCAAGACTGGGCCAAGAAATATCTCAAGACTGCTTTTTCTAAGGTTTTATGGACTGATAAAATGAGAGTGAGTCTTGATGGGCCAGATGGATGGGCCCATGGCTGGATTGGTAAAGGGCAGAGAGCTCCAGTCCGACTCAGACGCCAGCAAGGTGGAGGTGGAGTACTGGTTTGGGCTGGTATCATCAAAGATGAGCTTGTGGGGCCTTTTCGGGTTGAGGATGGAGTCAAGCTCAACTCCCAGTCCTACTGCCAGTTTCTGGAAGACACCTTCTTCAAGCAGTGGTACAGGAAGAAGTCTGCATCCTTCAAGAAAAACATGATTTTCATGCAGGACAATGCTCCATCACACGCGTCCAAGTACTCCACAGGGTGGCTGGCAAGACAGGGTATAAAAGAAGAAAATCTAATGACATGGCCTCCTTGTTCACCTGATCTGAACCCCATTGAGAACCTGTGGTCCATCATCAAATGTCAGATTTACAAGGAGGGAAAACAGTACACCTCTCTGAACAGTGTCTGGGAGGCTGTGGTTGCTGCTGCACGCAATGTTGATGGTGAACAGATCAAAACACTGACAGAATCCATGGATGGCAGGCTTTTGAGTGTCCTTGCAAAGAAAGGTGGCTATATTGGTCACTGATTTGTTTTTGTTTCGTTTTTGAATGTCAGAAATGTATATTTGTGAATGTTGAGATGTTATATTGGTTTCACTGGTTAAAATAAATAAATGAAATGGGTATATATTTGTTTTTTGTTAAGTTGCCTAATAATTATGCACAGTAATAGTCACCTGCACACACAGCTATCCCCCTAAAATAGCTAAAACTAAAAACAAACTAAAAACTACTTCCAAAAATATTCAGCTTTGATATTAATTGGGTTTTTTGGGTTCATTGAGAACATGGTTGTTGTTCGATAATAAAATTAATCCTCAAAAATACAACTTGCCTAATAATTCTGCACTCCCTGTAATATCCATCCACATATCTCTTTAACAGTGGGTCTGTGAGGGAGGCGTTAGATTGAGAATTTGGCACAGTGGGGACTGGTGCACCATTTCAATTTTTACCTCAGGCAGTAGAGAAGCTGGGTGCACCCCTGGGTTTTGACTTCCAAATACTAAGGTTAGGTCTGCAGTAGAGGTTCCAGCAGGAGCCTCCATAGCAGATTCTGGCAACAAAAAAAACTGGATAAAATCCCACTGCAGCAGAATGCTAGAATCCATACAAGATTCAGCCAACTGACCACTATATCCTTGAATTGTACATAGATGGCAAATCATATTTTTCAGATGCTATAAGATGCACTTTGTTCATTGCACTGATAATGTTTGTATCGCCAGTGGCATATGCATATATGTAAACTGTAAATCTAGTGGCACGCAGTACTGTCTGAGTCTTGGTCACATGTGTGAACATGTATCAGGGTTGAAAATGCTCGGACTATGTCTTACAGAAATATGCACCCTTTTTCAATTATGCTCAGCTAATGTTCAGTTGTTATGGATTCTTTTTGACCCTGTTACAGTGGCAGTAACACCCATGATGAACTGTTGGACTGCTATGTGTACACTCTAATATTCTATGCATGTTACACCATTTACCATGTGGCTTTGAGATGCTAGCATGATACTTAAAGTAACCTCTTGATAGGTCATCTGTATCAGATCTGCAGGGGTCCAACACTCGGCACCACAGCTGATCAGAATATTGTAAAGAGGGACAACATGTGCAACGTGTGTAATAGTAATGCCCATATTGTACCCCTCATAGTAGTTATGCCCACATTGTGCACCCTTCGTAGTAATTATGGGCAGATCTGTACCCTCTTCACAGTCGCTATGCCGAGATTTTCCCCCTCACAGCAGTTATGTGAAGGTGTGCCCCTCACAGTAGTTATGCCCAGATATGTGCTCCCTAAGAGTAGTTATGCCCAGATATGGTCCCCCTTCACAGTAATTATGCCAAGATAAGTGCCCACTTCACAGTAGATGGCTCCCAGGCCACAGAAGGCACCCAGACCTGCTGTTTTAAAGTTACTTTTAAGACCTGAGTTAGGGGTTAATAGGAGCACAGTGATTTTGCCATATAGTGCAATAGTAAACTATTGAAGTCAATGGTTAAGCAATCTAATAATCCCATATTTCTCCACTGTACATAATGTATACAAATGAACAAAAAATAAAGAAAATTGGTGTTCCTGTGCCAGAAAATGCCTGAATTATTAAAATCTGAAAGAATGGGAAAAAAACTATAATAAAAAAAAAATATTGAAGCACTGCTTGCTTAGTGTCCTCCAAAAATTGAATAAAAAGTGCTCACAAAGGCATTTATACCCTGAAATAGTATCAATAAAACATAAAAATGAAAAATTCTGGAGAAGAGAAGGGAAATTGACGTGAGCTCAGTGCAGGGCTGGCAAGCTGGGCAATTGCCCAGGGCCCCCTTCCTCTAAGGGGCCCCCTGCTGAATGTCATGGCTGGGGTGCAATAGCGACGCTGTGACTCCAGCATTGCTGTGAGACGCGCCGATGACTTCAGGTACCCCATTTACATACAAGAAGATACTTTTTTAAGTTTTTATTTCTGCAACATGACCATAGAGTTTTGCTGAAGATAATATATTCACATATAGATTGTTTAATATGTGATGAGAACAGTTTTGCTAGAAGTTTGCCTTTAAGTTAGTTTTTGTTATTTATTTATCCTAGGCAATGGATTATGAATATTCCGGTATTTTTTGACAATTCAACATGCACTTCTTATTGGCAGTATGTTTATGAATTGTATATTATTTTTGGATATATACATATTTTAAAGGGTCAAAGTCAATCTCTTAATGACCACCGAAATGCCTTTTTACAGCAGATTGTGGGGTGCAATGTGTGTGTATGCAGGTCAGGGCCTAGTATACACTTCAAGCCTGCCTCAAGTGTTTTCCTGCAGGCTGCGCCTCTCTGACACAGCCTGCTGGTCAATTTCAGTATAGCACTGACATTAAAATACAGTACAGTACAATGCACTATAGAAATAGTGTATTGCATTTTAAAAGCTATCAAAAGATCGCCTATTATAGTCCTCTTGTGGGACTATTAAATGGTTAAAATTAAAGTTTTTGAATGGGAAAAATTGCAAACATAAAATCTCCTCCACATACCTGGTATTGCTGCATCCATAACGACTCGCACTACACAAATATCATGTTAATTATCCCCTACTGTGAACACAGTGAAAAATGTAATAAAAAGCAATCAGAAAGTGTTAAGTACCCCAAAATGATGCCAATGAAAACTACAAGAGTCTTGGGATGCGCTGATGCAAAAACATTTTCTTCTTTATTAACAAAAAGTGTTTCTATTGTACAAAAGTAGTAAAACGTAAAAATTAATACAGCGAATAAAGTTATATTTATGCTGAAAAATGTACAACTCAAAATTTATAACATAAAAATTCAGTGGCAGTATTGTTGTTTTTTCCTATCCCCCTCCCAGAAAGAGTTAATAAAAGTTAATCAATAAGCTATATGTACCGCAAAACAGCACCATTAAAAACTATAACTTGTCCCCCCAAAAACAAGCCCCCATATGGCTACATAGTCATAAAAATAAAAAAGTTATAGCTTTTGGAAGTTGATGATAAAAAAATTGCTTGGTCAGTAAGGCCCAAAACAGGCTGTCACCAAGATGTTAATACAAGGCACTTACTAATGTATTGTGATTGTCCATATTACCTCCTTTGCTTGCTTGATTCATTTTTCCATCACATAATACACTGTTCTTTTCCAGGGGTGGACTGGGAACTTAAAGTGGCCCCATTTTGTAGTAGGGTCCAAATTGATGGAAGGCAGAGCGAGCAATACCATATTGTAACCTCCCCAACAGAGACAAATACCACAGTGCATCACAAAATCCTGCCCGCAGCACAAAATACATCCATACAAACTTTCACTGGCCCGCCGCGAGAAGGGCTTAGGCGGCCCTTTGGGCCGATGCCCACCGTGAAATTTCCCCATAAGGTCTATGGCCAATCTGTCCCTGCTAACCACTGACATTCATACTTATCTCAAATGGATGAGATGAGTTAGAATTTATTTTTACTGCCATTTCAGGGAGAAAAAAATTGTTACCACGAAGCATGATGAAAATTTGGAGTCCACTTTGGATACTTCAATTCGCTGAACCCTAATACATTATAATCATTCAACAAATCCATTTCAAAGAGATTAATGTAAAATATAATGTATGGACGTAACAAAGGCCAATGATTAAATACAACAGGTAGGATAAATAAAAGAAGTAATTTGCAGTTCACACCTAATGTCAAAGACTTTTCCCTGCTTGCTGATAGTATAGTTTTGTTTTAGCCTCGATATTATCCTTGTGTGGGGAAGGGTTGATAAAGATGTCTATGATCTAAATAGAGAATAACTCCTTTCCATGTAGAGTGTGTTCACTTAGTTTTCCTTCTAATTAAATGTTGAAGGATAAAAGAAGATTTGAGCTGGTTTCTGACAGAATTGGATTTGCACAGTAAAATGCTGACACACACTTCAGGTTCAAAGATGAAGAAAAGTAAAGTGTCATTGTCTCATGAAAACTCAAATTACTGTATACCATAGCACTGCTGGAGAGTTCTATCATGCTTAAATATATGCAAAGAAAAGTTTTTTTTAGTTTTTTTTCTGAATAATCATTTCTTCTAGTCTATAGTTGTAGCATACGCTATGCCATATATATATATATATATATATATATATATATATATATATATTTGATTTGCCACTTTTAGCATTTTAGGATATAAAAGAATTATTCTTGTGGCAAACTATTGGTTAAATGTATACATGAGATCTAAATAAATGTTATTGGTTACAGTAAGAGTTTAAAGAGTAACTAAACTTTTATTAACCACTTCATTACCAGTGTTTCCCCCCACCCCCTTCCTTACCAGGCCAATTTTTTTGTTTCAGCAATGCGGCTATCTAACTTTAAAAAAAAGGATTTAATTTCTGAGCCAACCTACATGCATTTGATATTATTTTTCACAGGACACTTTAAAGGGACACTGACAGCCCCAATTAGCATATTTAGGTATATATACGTGAGTACAGGTCTTATAAAGTCTATTAAAATGATCTAAGTATTCCCCCTGTCCACCATATAAGTACCAAAATATAAAGTTATATAATCTGCTTGTCCGGTCACCATCTGCCCAAGGGGCAGATTGGTGACCGGACAAGCAGGTTATATAACTTTATATTTTGGTACTTATAAGGTGGACAGGGGGGATACTTAGATAATTTTAATAGACTTTATAAGACCTGTACTCACGTATATATACCTAAATATGCTAATTGGGGCTGTCAGTGTCCCTTTAAACCTTTCTTTTGTGCCATGAGATGACAGGTGTGTGGCAGGCGCAGCACTATGAAGTGCCTTTTGCTATGTGGCATTAGAAGAATTTTGATATCTCTGACATTTTAGTGTAACCAGACTGTCTATTACTCTTTAATTCCTCTAGCGCCGTTATATGGAAACAGTAGGTTTAAAGAGCACACCAAATGCTTGAAATAACTTCTTTATTAACGTCAACTTTTCTTCATATATGACAGTGCCAGCTTCGCAGCAGATAATCCATGTACAAAACACGTGTTGAATAGTGATGGACGAACATTGGCCGAGATGGTTCGTAAACATGCGAACGCGATCAAATGTTCGCGAACCGCAAGTTCGTGACTGGCCCCATTTAATAGCAGGCGAACCTGACTACAGGCCCCAAACATTAGGCATTCACCAGACAGAAAAGATCAAGTGATTATGTGGCCGGAGGTATATTACACGGTCAATGGATATCAATTTTACTGCAGGCCAGTACAAATACAGGTCAAATACATATGTTTAAAAGAACGAAAAATCTAAAATTGGATTAAAAACATTGCTAATGAAATCCCCCGATAAACTAATAATAATAGTTGAAATTCGACAACACGTGGTCGTCACTGATATCGCCGCAACAATTATTCATTCAGCTTACATAAAAGAACAAGTAAGTATGTGGCTGGACGTAGATTACACAGTTATTGAATATCAATTTTCCAGCAGGCCAGTGTACTACAGGCCCCAAAAATTATGCATTCAGCATAGATAAAAGAACAAGTAAGTATGTGGCTAGAGGTAGATTACACGGTCATTGGATATCAATTTTCCAGCAGGCCAGTGTACTACAGGCCCCAAAAATTATGCATTCAGCGTACATAAAAGAACAAGTAAGTATGTTGCTGGAGGTCTATTAGACGGTCAAGGGATATCAATTTTACCGAAGGCAAGTACAAATACAGGTCAAATACATATGTTTAAAAGAACTAAAAATATAAAATTGGATTAAAACCATGGCTAACGAAATTCCCCGTCTTGAAAAAAAAACTAAGTATAATAGTTGAAACACGTTGTCGTCACAGGTGTTGAATTCCTCCGAGGCCCAAAACATTAGGCATTCAACGGACAGAAAAGGCTGTGTTTACCTAAGACAGGGACCATTATTTGTTCTGGATGGTGGCGGATATTTGTTGGCTGTCATGAAGAAATTCAATTAAATGTGGTCGACTCGTCACATGTGTTGAATTAACCCGAGATCCATACCTCATTCATTTTTAGAGATGTGAGGAAGTCTACACTGTCGTGAGCTAGGCGATAGTGATGGACGAACATCTGTCGGGATGGTTCGCGAACGCGATCAAATGTTCGCGAACCGCAAGTTCGCGGCAGGTCCCATTCATTTTAATGGCAGGCGAACCTAAAAAACCTTCAGGTCATATTTGCAGCCAAGAAATAATTACTAGAAGTGCACAAATAGTCCCAAAATGTGGACAGTGACATCCCAGATGTATTATTAGAATTTGCGATCTCCATTCATTATTTTTGTCAATGTGAAATATCGTCAATATAATTTTTCACGTACGCGCATGCGCAAAATAGGTGCGACCTACTACAGCAACTGTTTCCACCAGACCGAAGTTGGATGCGATTAAGAAAGATGGTTGCCAACAATTTTCAGAACGTTGAGGAAGAGATGAGCGGCAGGGGTAATATTCGAATTTGGGATAATTCTCGAATATTTGATAGAATATTCGACATATAGTCGTTAAATATTCTCAAATTCGCTATCAGTATCGTGATATTCACGTTATGCTAATTTCCGTGCGTATTATGGGCGGGGCTTAGTGTACGTGACAACGTTTTTCAAACTTTGCAAAAGTTGGAAGATTGGAAAATGGTGGCCAACAGATTCAGCGAAAAAGAGGAGGAACTCCTGATAACTGTAAGTACACCACTGTATTTGATTACATTTTTTATGCATGTTTGAACAATATCTGTTTAATAATCAAGTGTTATAAAATATTCGCGAGTGCACAAATCTTAACTAATATGCAAATATATTTGCGCAACGCATATAACTTCATCTTTTATCAAGTCTGATTAGATATTCACGATTGTTTAAATAAATATTGTTTTGACATCACAGTACTTTGTCTGTAGCATGTATGTATCTATGTAAACACAGCAAAGAAATATCAAGCACATGCACATTCGTTTCCTGCCACACACTATATACCACACACACGTAGTCTATACATTTCTGTTCATGTCTTGTTGGTCTGTAGAATTATTATTTTTTTGGTCTGAACGTCAGTTATTGCTCGTACATTTAGCGTTACCCAGGGTGCACCACGTGGAGGTGAACCAGCTGTTCACCTCATTCACTAGACAGGTACCGTAGATCTCAGCTCAGAAGGCCAATATACGATTGTTCAGACACCATACATATACAATAGGAATACAATCTGATCTTATAACGGTAACATTAAATCTAATATTTCCCCTTCTGACAATTAAATAATTTTTGTTGTGTTGTTGAGGACATTTATTCTTAATACGTGTATTTAAAAAATTTGCGATTATATGCTTGCATCTTTATCCTGCAGCGAATGTTGAAAAAGGGGTATGGTGGAGAAGCAGAATATTGCCAAGGGGGTCAAGGATCTTTTAGAAAAAAAGTTTCACTGCACCCACACTGATCTGGCCATAATAAAAAAATGGCTAGACCTTAAGAGGAGGCACCCTGACTGGATCACAGAACTCAGTAAGACAGTATGCCCAGGTACAATGTTTTTTTTTTTCTATCGCCAACAATCTGTACTGTATATATACACCTGCTACAAATTATTGCTTAGTTATTACCCTACCTGGTGTGACACGTAGCAAATCATCCATTTACCTCATACATCTCTTCCTCGCTGTGATATATATACAGTATATATATATATATATATATTTATCCACACAGAACAGTAGTGATGTATGATGTAACCCTCTGATTTTGTACTTTGCAAACACACATAATAATAAGTATACTTGTGTGTGTGTGTATATATACATAAACAGCAATCATCATTCTGTATTACAGTAAAAGGCCCCATCCATTATTACATTACATACATCCCCCACTTAGGCTAGTTTCTTACTAGCTGCATGGACCTCCGCCAGGCTGTTCCGGCAGGTGAACAGCCTGGCGGATCCGTCCTGAAGCTAGTGTACCTTTGGCCCTGTACTTTCACTCCGGCCCCATTGACTATCATGGGAGGGGGTGGAGTTCCGGGGCCAGCAAACCATGCCGACATGTCGTAGTTTTATTCTGGCCGCATCTGGGCATGGTTTGTCGTTCTGGCTCCGGAACTCTGTCCCGCTCCCATAATAGTCAACAGGGCTGGAGCGGTAGTTCTGGTCCACACATACACTAGCGGCAGGACGGATCCGACAGGCTGTTCAGGCTGTTCTGGAGGGCCATGCCGCTAGTGTGAAATTAGCCTTAAAGGGATTGTCCGGGTTCAGAGTTGAACCTGGACATATCCCCATTTTCACCCCGGCAGCCCCCTGACATGAGCATCGGAGCAGTTCATGCTCCGATGCTCTCCTTTGCCCTGTGCTAAATCGTGCAGGGCAAAGGCATTTTTAGGAGTTCCGGTGACGTACCGGGGCTCTCCTTGGGGCTGCCAGGAAGCCCGGTGACGTCACCGGCACTGATGGGCGGACTTTAGCGCTGCCCTAGCCAGTAAAATGGCTAGGGCAGCACTAAAGCCCACCCATCAGAGCCGGTGACGTCACCAAACAAACTGCCGGGCGGAAGCTTCTGCCCGGCAGTGTGTTATGATAAACAAAAGAGCCCTTGCCCTGCGCGATCTAGTGCAGGGCAAGGGAGCACATTGGAGCATGAGATGCTCCGATGCTAGCTTCAGGGGGGCTGCCTAGGTGAAAATAAAGGTATGTTCAGATTCAGCTTTGAACCCCTTTAATTAGAATTTGTTATGAGTTCAGAGCTGTTTGTCTAATTTTGAACGCTGTGTGATTACAGGGGTTCCTGTTCCAACCGTGTGCCAGGTTTCCCAGTCTGATTTGGACGGGGTGGAAGTATCCATGGAGGAGGAGGATGAGCAGGCAGCCCCTCCCAGAATGTGCTCGCCAGTACCCCACCTGATGTGGGCAATGTTGGAGAAGAGCCAGGACCCTCAAAAGGCCATGACACCACCACCACAGCTCCTGCTGAGGAGGATATCCCCACCCCAGCTCCTGACGAAGACTCTGAGGAGGAGTTAGTTACTACCCTGTGCCAGGAGGGTAAATGAAGAAGGAACAGTGTTGTTCCGAAACGCGTTTGGTACACAGCAAGGACCAACAAGGAACCATTTTATCAAAGCTATACAATAAGGATTCATCGTTTACAAGTTACTTTTTGGCTGTTTTCTCCTCTTCCGGCACCAGCTTTTTCAGAGACTACTAGTACTAGCATCATCACACAGCTGATGGACTGAGTCACGTGATTTATTTTAACACATGTGGGACGCCACGTAGTGAGAGCAGAACGTGACTCCGCGCTGAAAGATCCAACGCCGACTCCTCAGTCCCGCAGTGAAACTCCAATTGTGCAGCCACAACACCCACCGGACCGGTAATGTACACAAAAAATATCTGTGTGTATGTGTCCGCATTATAACAAGTTTGGGTGCGAAAAGTGAACCACGGAGTGCTGTTAAAATTGTGAGGAAAACAGGTGCTTTCATTTGAGATCTTGAAGAGGTGTGGATCTGCTGAGCGGGACATTTTCTTTACAGATACGCTGCTTCATATGAACGATCTGATCATTTATAACCAAGTGCAATTATTTGACATTGACCTATTGGAGTATCATATTTATTTTGCAGATATATTGACTCTGGTTTTATTATTATTCTAATTCTGTATACATTACATATTCAGAAACATTAACCCTCTCTACCCCAGGCCTGTTTTTACCTTCATGGTCATGTAAATATTTTTTTAATCTGACATGTTTCACTTTATGTGCTAATAACTTTAAAACGCTTTTACTTATCACGGGCATAGTTACATTTTCTCTTCACACATTATAATTCACGACAGTGGTAAAATTTAGTAAAATTCTTAATGTCTTAATCTAAAAAAAAAAATATATATATATATATATATATATATATATATATAATAAATAAAAAAAGGGAAATAATTAATATTCTAAATTTAAATTTTTTTTTTTTTGGTAATAGATATTTATTACCGGGTCCATACTATTATAGAGAAGGTCATGAAGAATATAAAAGGGCCAACAATGATGAGACAACACAAACTACAGTAATATAAAACAACAGCACTGCACAATAACTGTATTATCTACAAAAGCTCCCTTCCTAACAGTAATAAAAAAAAAATTAAGGAGGATCACCTGAAAGCAGTGAGGGTCAGCGGCGGACATACCGCATGTGCAGCCGGTGCGGCTGCACAGGGGCCCAGTGCAGGAGGGGGCCCCTTCCTACCGGCAGCAGGGGGACATGAGCGCTCATCTCTATTCATCTGTATCGCTGTCCTTAGGACAGCGATACTGATGGATGCTGCGACGGGGCAGGGGAGAGGCGTCTCCCTTCCCCTTCCTCTGATAGGCTGCAGGCACTAGGCCTGCAACCTATCAGAGGACGGAACAGGCGACGCGATGACGTCATCATGCCGCCTGAGCCATACAGCGTGGGACACAGGCCAGAAGAGGCCTGCATCGCATCGCTGAAAGCGGCAAGGAGGTAAGTATGTGAGTTTATATATTTTTTTATTTACACTTTACTAGGGGCCCTATCTGGCACTCATGGGGGCATCTACTGGGGGCCCTATCTTATGGGCACTATGGAGGAGGAGGAGCACTATGGGGGCCCTATTTTAAATACTAACACACATGGGGGCACTGTGGAGGGGGGGGGGGAGTATTGGGGCCCTATTTTATATACTGGCACACAAGGGGGGCACTATGAGGGAGGAGCACTAGGGGTGGCCCTATTTTAAATACTGACACACATGTTGGCACTATGGAGGGGGGAGTACTATTGGGCCCTATTTTATATACTGGCACACATGGGGGGCACTAAGGAAGGGGAGTAGCACTATGGGGGCCATATGTTAGTTACTGGCATACATGGGGGGTACTATGGAGGGAGAGGAGCACTATGGGGACCTTATGTTATATACTGGCACACATGGGGGGCACTATGGAGAAGGGGAGAGAGGAGCACTATGGGGGCATCTTCTGGGGCTCTATCTTATATATTGGCAGACATGGGGGGCACTAAGAAGGGGGAAGCAGTATGGGGGCATCTAGTGGTGACCCTATTTGATATACTGGCACACATTATGGGGGCATTTTTTACTGGCACATTGTCAGGCACCATGGGAACAAGGGGAGGCACACGATATAGGAGTATTTCATACTGGCACAAATTATAGGGCACTATGGGGACCTTGGCTTAACTGGGGGCACTAAGAGGTTTTGGCAAACAGTAGAGGGCATTGGCACACATTATGAGGGTACTATGGGGACATTGACTCTACAGGGGGCACTAAGAGGAGATATTTTTTTATACTGCCACACAACAGGGCACTTTTATGTACTGGCGCACATTATAAAGAGAAGTACTACCACTGAGGACATTATGGTGGGCTTTATTACAGTTGAGGGACTATGAGGAACTTGAATACTAGTATGAAAACTATGGGAGCATTATTACTTCTGGGATACAGTGGGGTCATTATTACTGTAGAGGCACTATTACTACTACGTGTTGTCTGGTAGATAATTATTTCTTTTGGTGGGATTTTGGGGAGCACTGTTACTTTGGTGGGCACCCTGGCACGGTATCAGCTTAGCACACTTATTTTTGGGGAACATTATATTTACACTATTAGTGTCAGGGACACTGTTTCCTGGGCGCAGTTATTTTTTAGGACACTGTGTGCCAATAATTATTTAAGGGGAACTATCTGTGTGTAACTTGTATAGGGAGCACAGCAGGCACACTATTAAGGGGTGTTGATTAGGTGGGAGAATGATGGAAAACTAGGAAACTAAGATGTCTGTCTGTCAAACCCTGCAGAAAGAAGAGATGACAGAAATAAATCATCATGGCAGTGTGGTCTGAAACAAGAAGATGAGGACAGAGAACATCTACATCAACGAAGACGTCCCTGGATGTACGAGGTATGTGGACCTGTATTAGGCTACCTTCCCATCTGAGTTAGTGATTCTGGCAGGCTCTTCTTGCAGAGAACAGCCTTCCGGAATGCTCCAGCACTGCTGGATGCAGACAGAATGTCCGCTGGCCACATTAACTATAATGGGGTCTGGCAGAGATCGGCCACAATCCGGCAAAAATGCAGAGAATCAGTGGGACACAAACCGCTGCATGCCTGAGTTTGTGTCCGGCCAATTCCATGCATTCTCTGCCGGATCAGGTGGCCGTGGCGTAGTGCTGCAGGTGTGAAAGTAGCCTTACCCTGTATGTTTTGTATTGCTATAAGTAATGCTAGGACGGAATAGGTTATGTTGAGAATTTGGCTTGGGGGGGATGGGGCCCAGGCACATTATTTGCACAGGGGCCCTCTGCTGTCTGTGTCCGCCCCTGGTGGAGGGTAATATGGGACCAGATGCAGAAAGCCACGTCAAAGCTGAAGAAAGCCACGGCAAAGCTGCATCAATTTGAAAGCGTGTGTAAGAAGGACCTGGAAGAGTTAATGGATCTGCAGGGAGACCTTAAAAAATTGCCATAGAGCAAATTTATTTATATTATTTTTTGAACTAAATAGTTTTTTTCAGTTATAACATTTCCTTTAGTTTTTTTTTAATAATCTTAGAGAACTTAGCAGTAAGGACCCTTTAGTCCAGGGGCAAACTCAGCAGGGTCTGGACAGACACCAGTAAGTCCTACACATAAATAAGCTTGATGAGGACAGCAGCAGGTAAAGGTAAGGGAGTATTTTGAGGCCTACACATAAGAAATCAGCTTGATATTGACAACAGCATCAGGTAAAGGTAACGGTGAAGTATTAGGCCTTCACATAGCTACAAAGTATCATGATAACAACAGCAGCAGAGATGTTAAGTTTACGGTGTGGTTTAAGTCAAACACATAGCTCGGCCTAACTCAGCATGATCAAGAATTTTGTAGGATTCTGTGGCTGGAGGGACATTAGGCGGTCACGGGATAACTATGCAAGTGTCGGACAGTACAGGCCCCAAACACTAGGCATTCAAGACAGGGACTGTGATTTGTTCTTGGTGGTGGCGGATATTTGTGGGCTGTAATGAGGAATTTCAATCGAACATGGTCGACTCGTCACATGTGTTGAATTCCTTTGAGATCCATGCCTCATTCATTTTTAGAAATGTGAGGTGGTCCACACTGTCATGAGCTAGGCGAGTGCGCTTATCAATCACGATTCCCCCTGCTATGCTGAACGTCCTTTCGGACAGGACACTGGAAGAGGGGCAAGCCAACAGTTCCATGGCAAATTGTGACAGCTCTGGTCACAGTTCAAGCCTGCCCACCTAGTAGTCCAGGGGTTCATCGCTTCTCAGAGAGTCCAATTCAGCCGTTAACCCAATGTAGTCAGACACCTGTCGGTCTATGTGTTCCCTGAGGCTAGATCCGGAGATGGCTGTCGATGGGTTGGCTGCAAGAATGATCTCATATCCAAAGTGACCAACACATCTTCAAACCGCCCTCTTCTTCCATGCGCTGTTGGATTGGTACCCGCAACTGTTTCTCTGTAAGTGGAAATTCCACTGCCAGCGCCTGCAAAAGCAGAATGCATCATTTCCCAAAGCAAGGCCTGGAAGTGCTGCTTTCTGACAGTCCTCTGTGATAGTGGCAACATTTCTGCCATTTTGTGTTTGTACCGGGGGTCTAAGTACGTTGCCACCCAGTACTGGTCCTTGCCCTTTATGCTTTTTATATGGGGGTCCATCTTAAAACACTGGAGCATGAAGGCCCCCATTTGCACTAAACTGGAAGCGGTGGAGTGGCCTGGCTCCTGCTCATCCTCCATGATAATGTCATCCTCGTTCTCCGCCCCCCATCCACGGACAACACCAGGAATCCCAGAAACGTTTAAAGCATGCTCTTCTTGCTCCTCCTCTGCCCCGGCACCATCCTCCTCTGATTCCCTGACGAAGAGTACCGCTTGTACTTGAAACGCATAGGAAGTTAGACCCTCACTGCCATCCGTAGTTCACTTGCGGTGACGTCACCCGCTCAGACGTGAGCGCAAGCAAAAGGTAACGGGAGTACATCGCCACCGGCCGGGGCGAACTCCCAAACTTCAATATCATTAAATAGTCTACGCTGCAGCCATCTTCCCTTGGATCCGCTCTCCCTGTTTTGCACCACAAACAGAAGAGAACTGAGGACTGCCGCACGATACATTACCACAGCACGTATATCTATGTCAAGGTAGGACTGAGATATATATAGATGTCAATGCGGCTTTGTACATATGCGTGATAAGGAGGAAGGTGGTAACGAGTTGGCTATCTATTTATTGCAGAGTAAGCGCGCAGTGTTGCATTGCTTTACATTTAATTGTGTCTTGTACAGCCGGGCTGTATAAAATCTATTTAGCAGGAAATGGGACTGCTATAACACTGCTGCGATATTTATGTGGTTAAGCGCCAGTTGAGAACATTGCATTGTCTCAGATGGAGTAGCCCCCCTGGGAATTCATCCAGCATTGCGACTTCCTCATCTTCCTGCTCCTTCTCCTCGACGGCTTGATCAATGACACGACACAATGCACGCTCCAAAAAGAAGGCGTAAGGTACAATGTCACTGATGGCGCCCTGGCTGCGACTGACCAGTTTGGTGATCTCATCAAATGGCCGCAGAAGTCTACATGTGTCACGCATGAGCAGCCACTGGTGCAGTGAAAAAAAAAATAAGCTCCCGAGAACCTGTCCTGCTGCAGAGTTCGTACAGGTAGTCGTTAACTGAACGTTTCAGCTGGAGCAGCCTTTGCGTCGGGCAGTCGCAAATCAGACGTCTGACGGGCAGGTGGTGTCGTCAGATGGTTCACACAGTGGGCAGTAAAAGTTATGTACCTTCCCTACCCATGTTTGCTAGACCACGTGTCTGTGGTCAGATGTATCTTGGCACCGACACTGTGTGCCAGAGATACATTTACTTGCCGTTGAATGTGGCCATATAGCTCTGGGATGCTCTTCTGGGAGAAATATTTCCTTCCGGGAACCTTCCATTGCAGTGTTCCAATGGCCACAAAATTTCTAAAGGCCTCCGAGTCCACCAGTTTACAGGGCAGTAGTTGGTGAGCTAGCAGTTCCGACAAGCCAGTGTTGGGCAAGAGGGCTATCCGGCGTCATCTTTTTACCCTCAAACATTTGGGCCACTGAAGCCTGCCTTTTGCCAGATAAACGCGAGGACGGCACAGTGGAAGGTGGACTGGAGGACAATTGGGAGGAGAAGGAGAAGAGGCAGGACGTGGAGCGCAGGGAGTGTGCCTTTGTCGGTTCTGACGGCGTTGCTCCTACTGGGCTCGGTGATGGGAGGCCAGGTGCCTTCTTAAGGCAGTCGTACCAAGGTGAATGTTTAGCTTACCGCGACTTACGCGTTGACAGCAAAGGCTGCAGATGGCAACACTATTGTCCGCAGCGGACACGTTAAAAAAAGCCCACGCTACGGAGCCCTGTGCCGGCATCCTGGGAGCGCCAGATGTGATCGTGCATGGTAGATGGCTTGCTCCTGATACATTTGCAGTCTGCTTTTTGCCTCCTGTGCAATGTAAGTTCTGCCTGCTTCTTCTCCCTACCTGCTGCTCGGTCTCTTCCTCTGAACTCCCCTCCTCTTCCTCTCTTGTGGACACCCACATGACGTCCATCGACACGTCATCATCATCATCATCATCACCTTGCACTACCCAAATGCACTATATAGAAAGTATATAATTGGTATATAACACCCCTGACTCAATCAGTTTTTTTGGGGGGGGGGGGCAACTGGTATATTGCACCAGTAGAAAATATTTGTTCAAATGACGTGTGTCACTATCTGTAGCTGAGGTAACGCAGCAAAACCGCAAACAAATGCTGCACTACCCAAATGCACTATAAAGAAAGTATATAATTGATATATAGCACCCCTGCTTCAGTCAGTTTTTTGGGGGGCAACTGGTATATCACACCAGTAGAAATTTTTTGTTCCAATGGCTTTTGTCACTATCTGCAGCTGCGGTAATGCAGCAAAACCGCAAAAAAATGCTGCACTACCTAAATGCACTATATAGAAAGTATATTATAGGTATATAACACTCCTGCTTCAATCAGTTTTTTGGGGGGGCAACTGGTATATCACACCAGTAGATATTATTTGTTCCAATAGCGTTTGTCACGCTGTGTAACGCAGCAAAACCGCATACAAATGCTGCAATACCCAAATGCACTATATGGAAAGTATATTATTGGTATATCACACCCCTGCCTCGATCAGTTTTTTGGGGGGGCAACTGGTATATCACACCAGTAGAAATTATTTGTTCCAATAGCGTTTGGCACTCTGTGTAGTATTGCAGCAGATTTGCTCACAACTGCTGCACAATACAAATGCACTTTAATATACTTTCTATGTTAGTATTACACCCCTCAGTAAGTCACACCTATCGATAGCACACCTATACCAATCCTTAAAAGGACTTTTGTGGCCCTATTAGCTAGCATTTGGTGTCCCTAACAGTCTGTCCCTGCTCCACACAGAAACCTCTCCCTACACTGGTAAAAGACTGAATGTAAAATGGCGGCCAGATCAGGTTTATTTATAAGGTAGGGGGTATGTCCATGTGCTGAATGGTCTCAATTGGCTGTCCTGTACCACCTGATGGATGTGTCATGGGTCAAAGTTCTTCATAATGTAAAAGAATATGGCGCCGGCGGACATCACCATAGTTTCGGCGAACCACGAATGAGCAAAGTTCCACGTGAAACGACCGCTGGGCGAACCATAAAGCCATCTCTAGTGTTGAATAAATTATCACAAAATGGCGGTATGTGTAAGATGGTGGTTCAACTGTTCAATCTTGTCATTCAACATAAAATGGTGGATATATTTCTCTCTTCTGTATTTGTACTCTCACTTTAAGTTATTTGACCACTTTATGATCTCTCTGAGAGGTATATCTGAGGTCTAACCAATAGTTCACTTGCTCTACTTGGTTTGCAGTTTGCTCTATACAATTGCTTATGATCTGGTATGAGCAGTTCGCATTTGTATGCAATTTGTTTGGATTGTATGATTGTATGGCTCAGTGGTTCGTTTGTATGTAATTGAATTTGTGGTTTGCAATTGGTGGAACTGTAAGTAAACCAATATAATATAACTGGTTCAGTATATAGTTCTAATCACTATATTAACAGTATATTAACAGTAAGAACATTATATAACTGTTTTGGCCTTTCTGCTTCCATAAAACACAGCTCTTAGTGGAGAATGTGTATGTTCAGCTCCTCTCTCTGGTGAATAATGATTCCAGCAGTACATCTAGTCTTGATATTGTTTTTCTAGGGCTGGGAACATTTTGGAGACTTTTGTCCCTCATGCATATATTGCTGCAATATATGAGACTCAGCCGTATGGATATATGATAACAAATTGCTGTTTATTAGATTACAAATATGTAGCCAGTGTCCCACTAGGATTGTTTTTCTTTGCTGCTACCTTCTTTTTAGCTACAACGTCTTTTATATATGTACTATTGTAATTTCAATAAAGTATATTTTTGTATTAGTACTTTGTGAGCTCCAATCTTTGTAGGTTTTGTGTTTTGTTGTAGGAGCTGGTACTCTTATTTTTTCAATTGTTGGCCCCCCGAATCTGACGCAATATGCATTGCATATACTAACTGTAGTTCTGGCTTGTGGGCCAGCTTTGGTCTTGCGTTTATATAAACTTATTCTATAATAGATAGTGATACCTCATATAATAGTTATTAATTTACATTCCCCATATGTCTACTTCCTGTTTGGATCATTTTAAAAATTAAATTACATTTTTTGGAGATGTTAGAAGGCTTAGAAGTTTGGAAGCAAATCTTGAAATTTTTCAAAACCCACTTTTTAAGGACCAGTTCAGGTCTGAAGTCACTTTGTGAGGCTTACATAATAGAAACCACCCAAAAATGACCCCATTTTAGAAACTACACCCCTCAAGGTATACAAAACTGATTTTACTAACTTTGTTAACCCTTTAGGTATTCCACATGAATTAATGGAAAATGGAGATGAAATTTCAGAATTTCACTTTTTTGGCAGATTTTACATTTTAATCCATTTTTTCCAGTAGCAAAGCAAGCGTTAACAGCCAAATAAAACTCAATACTTATTACCCTAATACCCTAAACACCCCACATGTGATTGTAAACTGCTGTACGGGCACACCGCAGGGCACAGTAGGAAAGGAACGCCATATAGTTTTTGGAAGGCAGATTTAGCTGAACTGGTTTTTAGATGCCATGTCCTATTTGAAGCTCCCCTGATGCACCCCTACAGTAGAAATTTAAAAAAGTGACCATATTTTGCAAACTACGGCATAAGGTGACAGTTTTATTGGTACTATTTTGGGGTACATATGATTTTTAATTGCTCTATATTAAGTTTTTTGTGAGGCACTGTTTAACAACATTCATCTGACAGGTTAGATCATGAGCAATTTTATAGAGCAGGTTGTTATGGACGCAATGATATCAAATATGTTTACTTTCTATGATGTTTGTTTCAGTTTTACATAATAAAGCATTTTTTTAATCTCCATTTTCTGAACGCCCTATTTTTTTTATTTTTCTGCCGATCATCTTCTGCAGGGGCTCGTTTTTTGCAGGAAGTTGACGTTTTTATTGGTACCATTTTTGGGTACATATGATTTTTTTATAATTCATTATTACACTTTATGGGGCAAGGTGACCAAAAAATTGGTTGTTTTGGCACAGTTTTTATTTATTTATTTTTACAGCATTTACCTGACTGATTAGGTCATGTGACTTTTTTTATAGAGCAGATTGTTATGGATGTGGCAATACCTAATAGGTATACTTTTTCTTATTTATTTAAGTTTTACACAATAAAAGCATTTTTGAAACCGAAATAATGATATTTTAGTGTATCCATAGTCTGAGATCCATAGCTTTTTTTATTTTTTAACCGATTCTCTTAGTTAGGGTCTCATTTTTTGCAGGATGAGGTGATGGTCTGATTGGTACTATTTTGGGGGGCATACGCCTTTTTGATCACTTGCTGTTGAATTTTTGTGATGTAATGTGACAAAAATTGCATTTTTTTAACACTTTTTTTTAGTGTTCATCTGAGTGGTTAGGTCATGTGATATTTTTATAGAGCTGGTTATGGACGTGGCAATACCTAATATGTATACTTTTTTATTTATTTCACTTTAGCACAATAATAGCAGTTTTGAAGCAAAAAAATTATCATATTTTAGTGTCTTCGTGTTCTGAGAACTATAGTTTTTTTATTTTTTGGGCGATTGTCTTAGGTAGGGGCTCTTTTTTGCAGAATGAGGTGACGGTTTTATTGATACAATTTTGTGGGACATACGCCTTTTTGATCGCTTGGTGTTGCACTTTTTTGTAAGGTGACAAAAATGGCTTTTTTTTACACCTTTTTTATTTTGATATTTTATGGTGTTTATCGGACAGGGTGGATCATGTGATATATTTATAGAGCCGGTCATTAAGGACGCGGCGATACCAAATATGTGTTTTTTGTTTTGTTTTTTCAGTTTTTTATTATAAAATAAGGGGAAAGGGGCTTTTTTTTACTTTATTAATTTTATTACTTTGTTATTTTTAAAAAACTTTTTTCAAACTTTTTTTATTTTATTTTATTTCTGATGTTCACTTTTGGGGGTCTGGTCCCCTCAGCCATACATTACAATACATCTGTAAGTCATACACTAACAGGTTGCCTAGGAGACCCAGCCTGAGGCTGGATCTCATCGGCACCCGTAGAAGGCAGGTCCCGATGCCGTGCAAGGCATTGGGCAGCCTCTGCACCGCATCGGGCTACCTTGTCACACATAGGGTCCCTGCCACAGCAGCGCGTGGACTCAATGCGCTAACTCGCCCGACACAGACCTCTTCTATGTCGCGGTCAGCGGCATAGAAGGTGTTAATCCGCTTGCATCGACTTTTACAGCGATGCCGGCGGATACAGCAGGGACCCGGCTACCAGGGACTGCCGGGCCCCTGCAATGATCGTGCGCGCACTGCTCCGCTGCCCGCGCGATCACCATGACGTACTATTGCGTCAAATTGCGGGAACACAGTGGTTCCCATGACACACGTAGTAGTACGTCATGTGTTGGGAAGGGGTTAAAGGAATATTGTCTTTTCTGCTTCTGTGAACACAATATATATAACAGTTATATGACATCCAAAACATGAAGTCACTGTAAATAAATCTGCTTTTGTTTTTAACACACAAACATAGGAACTGTATAAAGGTTATTGGCAGCAACCTAGGACAGGTCTTAGCTGGCTAGCTACACTCCCACCAAAATTACCTATAATTCTATGTTCTTAGTGGTAGGACGTAAACATGAATTTAGGGAATTTTCCATCAGGTTCTCAACTTCCAAGTGTCTTTTATCATTCTCAAGTACAACAACTAACTTCTGTATAGGACGTTCCAACTTGAGTGGAGTAGTGAGACGTTTTCCTTTTTTGTCAAGTTTTGAGTCTCCTATTTGTAACAACACTCTTCTTACTAGTCTGTCTTCATCCTTTTGAACTTCTACAACTTTGGCCAATTTCCATTGACTTCTAGGTAAATCTTCTTCTTTTACTAACACTATGTCACCAACTTGGACGTTTCTTCTGGGTGTTTGCCATTTACTTCTTAGCATAAGATTGGCCAAGTACTCTTTCCTCCATCTATTCCAAAACTGATCTGATAGATATCGAACTCTTCGCCATCTCCTTTTAGTACAAAAAATCCTCTTTGGTGAACTTGCCAGGTGGTGGCTGTATGTAATCAGATTTAAGGTGAAGTAGATGGTTGTTGGGAGTTAAAGGGTCCAAACTTGTTGGATCGTTGATGTTATCAACTGTAAGTGGACGACTGTTAACAATAGACATTACTCTTCCGGCGTTCTTTTTCAACACTGAACTTAACACATTTCAGTTCTGATTTGTCTTTCCCAAACTCCTCCTGTATGCCTTGCATGTGGAGCATTCATATGAAAATCACACTTTTTCTCTAACAAGTACTCAGTTACTTTTTCTTTATCAATCTCCTTTAGAGCTTTCTTCAATTCATTCTTTGCTCCGACAAAATTAGATCCTTGGTCAGCTCTAAGGTCTCTGACAGTACCTCTAATGGCTATGAAACATCTCAAGGCGTTGATGAATGCGTCAGTTAACATATCCTCTAACATTTCTAGGTGAATCGCTCTGGAGCTCATAAAGAAATTGTGGTCAATATATCTGTTAGTAAATGACCCCCCTTTGTCTCAGCTGCATCAGGGAGAGCTGACTGATGCACTCTTCATGGAGAACGTCTTCAATCTCATTGTCACCCGGTTTGTCAAGTCTTCCTCTGAAATGCAAGAGCTGTTAAAAATGTCCAGAAAACTGTGCATGCACTTTTAGCAACTCTTACCGTGCAAAACACACCCTCTTTGAGCTGCAAAGGCAAAATGCTCTTTTCTAACATCGCCTGATATGCAATATTTCCATCCGTTAGAACTCAGAGCTCCATATTTTAGACCACCTGTACGAGCAGAGGAAGAAGGTCAGCAATTTCTTAAAGGGGTTGTCTCATCATAGACAATGGGGGCATATGACTAGGATATGCCCCCATTCTCTTATAGGTGTGGGTCCCACCGATGGGACCCACACCTATATAGAGAACAGAGCCCCGCAAAACGTGGTGGCTGGAGGACTCTGGTCCAGCCACCACCAAGCCAGCTCCCCATAGAAGTAATTGGTAGCATACCGCGCATGCGCGGTCCCCGCTGCCATTCATTTCTATGGGGCTGATGGAAATAGCCGGTCCCATAGAAAATGAATGAAGGGTGGCTGCCCATGCGCAGTGCGCCTTCCTTCACTTGCGGGACTCCGTTCTCGATATAGGTCCGGCTCCCCGCGGGGGGACACGCACCTATAAGACAATGGGGGCATATCCTAGTGATATGCCCCCATTGTCCATGATGAGACAACCCCTTTAATGCAGCAAACAGACAGGTCTACTCCCTAGTGTAACTTCCATATTAGCCAGTGGCAGCTCATGCATGACATGTGCCGTTTGCTCAGGCCTTTGAGGAGGCCACTTTATTTGTCAGTCGGCAAAACTATGGGATGAATGATGTCATTCCACTACTACAGAATCTGGAGGGGATGCTGAGAAATATGATTGGCGAGGGGACAGAAGACGTGGTGCCTACATCTCACACCCACCTGAGCCCTGAGGAGGATGTGCAGTGACCAGGAACGGGTACGCTGACGTCACTTATGCAGTGGGTCAGGATATGGGTGGTTAATAGTCTATAGTTTGTTAGTGACGCCAATTGCAGCGTGCGCAGGGTACTATCACAGGGCCCTCCCAAGGTGTTATAATGCACGTCCCAGATTAGGGATGCCAGAGTGGTGTAATGTCCTATAATGTCTCTGTAGGATAGAGGTAATTGTGTCAACGGTGTCTCCTACATGGGTACGGCTGGACTCCTGGCTCACTTGCAATAAATTTGAGTGTAGTGATAGTAGGAGTAATAGAGGAATTTTGCAGCATAAATGATGTCCAGGCCTTTAGGTGAAGTTCAAAATTTTCTTTACTGAAGATAACTTGTATCCAAACAGTATACAGCTCTGTTTTTTGGTTCCAGCAGGTTTTAACAATGATTGGCAGGAATAAATCTTCTGCACTATAAATCTGGAGCTAAGCTAGAATAATCAATTCCATCCTAGATATACTAAACTGGGACTTGTACCTGGCCAATGCATTGCTGCCACCTGCTGGTCAACCTGGAAAATTACAGGAAAACAATTACATTTAAAGGGTTTCTACCACTTCAGTTTGACCAAATTAGCTTTCAGACACTAGTGATCTGCTAGTGTCTGATCTTCATAACCATGCAATTCTTAGACCTTTGTGTGGAGCCGTTTGATTAAAAAACGAACTTTTATTCCTATGCAAATGAGCCTCTAGGTGCTATGGGGGCGTCTTTTCAGCACCTAGAGGCTCGGTCTACTCACACTGTATGCCCGCCCATCTCGTCTTGAATGACTGCCTCCATCACAGCCATCGGACAAATTCATGCGCCTGCGCCGTTCACTTCTGTCTTCGGCACAGGCGCAGGGAGTGAAGACCGCTCTCCTGATGTCGGCTTCCTCACTGTGACGTAGTCGGCGCAGGCGCAGTGAGGAATCCGGCACCAGGAGCGTATCATATACTCACTGCGCCTGCGCCGATGACAGAAGTGAACGGCGCAGGAGTGAGAATTCGTCCAATGGCTGTGATGGAGGCAGGCATTCAAGACGAGATGGGCGGGCATACAGTGTGAGTAGACCGAGCCTCTAGGTGCTGAAAAGACGCCCCCATAGCACCTAGAGGCTCATTTGCATAGGAATAAAAGTTAGTTTTTTAATCAAACGGCTCCACACAAAGGTCTAAGAATTGCATGGTTATGGAGATCAGACACTAGCAGATCGCTAGTGTCTGAAAGCTAATTTGGTCAAACTGAAGAGGTAGAAATCCTTTAACATAGGTTTATGCACATTTGTGAAGACATAATGTAAATGATATCAGATGACAATATACAGGCTCTCAGAAGATAGTAGCGGGGTAGAGGCGTGTAGTAACACAACTCTGGGGTGTTACAGATGAACTGGCAGAGAAAGAAGAGGAGGGTGAGGATGAGATAAATGCCCAGGAATTTTATACACAACTAGGTGGTTTATCAGCTCAAGCGACAGGAAATGAGCAGGAGGAACATGAGGAGCTGGAGTGCAACGACCAAGACTATGCAGATACCCCAACAGACCGTGGCACTATGTAGTAGAAAAATAGGTGCATTTTTCGACCTTTTGAGAGGGATACAAAAATTGACTACTATAGAGACATGCTATGTAGTCGGTTGGTTGCTGCCTACAAGCGCAATTGCCCGTCCTCAGGAAGGTCTGACCGGGAAGACCCTCTGCGCTCACGCTCCCCTTCCATGATTGGGGAGGGTGGGCCAGAGCAGTAGCAGTTCCATTTGTAGCAACTTCAAATTGACATCTCTGATGAGCAGTTTTCTTCACCTGCCTTCTGAAGAAACCACCCAGCAGCAGAAGTGGGACATGCAGCAGAACCTCAATCAGCAGGTGTTTGCATACTTGGACTGTTACCCATGATCCAAGATCCCATGGACTACTAGGCAAACTTAAAGTGTGTCTACAACTGGCCGAGTTTGCCATGGGTATGCTTTCCTGTCCAGGCACAGTTTGGTGTTCGGTGTTGCCCCTAAAAAAACTCGCCTTTCCTCATAAAATGTTGAGAGACAAACTTTCATAAAGATGAATCCGGCATGAATCAATCAGGATGTCCAGAAACAGGTGTATGATGCAACAGAATAGATCATTCTGTCACTAATGATCATACTGTAGTGTGCTGCCACACTGCAATATTGTGAAAAATGTACCGTTACTTCTGGCCATGTGCTGCTGCCACCATTCTGATGCTGCCACCCACTTGCTACCTTCACTGCCATTGCTACAAAGGGGCTTCTTGGCCTACTGATATGTACATGTTACATTTTTACAAGGATATGCTTACTACTGGCCCTTGCTATCACACTTCTGTTGTTGGGGTCTGCTACTACTGTGATCTGCCACCATCTTGTGCTGTATGCCACTGCTGCAGCACCCCCCTCCCCACTCTGTCATAGGGCCACTATTGTCACTGTTACTGCCACTACTTCTGCCATCCTCCCAACTCTGTCATGGGGCCACTACTGTTACTGCCACTGCTGCCATCCTTCCCACTCTGTCATGGGGGTCACTATTTTCACTGTTACTGCTGCTGCTGCCACACTCCCTACTCTGTCATGGGGCCCATATTTGAATGTTGCTGCACTGCACAGTTATGTACACGGCGATAAATTGTAGCAGAGTCTGTAGTTCATCAGTCGCCTATGCTCCCCTTGCAATCTCTCTGCAGTTTAACTTCCAAGCCTTCACACTGAGATTGGGACACCAAGTGGGAAGAATATGGCCTGGGTATACCTGATCTGAATAATCGCGATTTGTGACAAATTAATTTTGAACGAAACTCCCTGCACAACCATTCCCCTGATGTGTATCAATGTAAACAGGTTTGTCATTGTGCCTGCTGTGCCTAGCCACAGACAGCACAGACTTGCTCTGCTCTGCTTGTAGTGGAAATGTGGGATAGGTGAGTATTCAATTTGTGCTGAGGAGGCATCACTCTCTGTGGGGGCATTGCTATTTGTGGGGGAACTTATGGAAGCATCATACGTGGTAGGGGGCACTTAAAGGGTCATCACATTGTGTCTGTGAGGCTTTCAGTTATTCAGTGCAGGCAGGAGCTTTGCAGTGATGTAATCATGCCTGCTGCGAGAGAGTGGAGCAGACCTGCTGTGTTCCATTTGTAGTGGGAACATGGGGTAGGTGAGTATTCAGTTTGTACTAAAGAGGCATCTCTCTGTGTGGTGGTCACTTGAGGAGGCATCATACTATGTGGGTGCACTAATGTAGGCATTAAGGGGGCACCATACTATGTCAGAAGCACTAATTGGGCATCATTACTGTGCGGAGGGTACAATGGCATCACTATTGCGTGGGGAGGCACTAAGGGGACATCCTTATTTGTGTAGCATAAAGGCACTGTGTGGGACAAAAAGCTACTATGTGGGGTCACAAAGAGGACTGGGCTGGATTGAGGTGTATGGATTGGGACTGGCCAGGGTTGAAGGCATGGCTTAAATTGAAAAACAATTTGCTGCTACACATGCCAGGAGTGTCATCCCTCTTTACATTTTTTTTTTTAAATTGGGGGGTATATACACACACTATTATGTGCTATATATAGCGCTTAGTAAAGTTATAGAAATGAGAACTCACTAACAAATATATGGAAGCTAATTTATACAGGAGCAGAGGAACAAGCCATCATTGTACTGTGTGATTCTGCACATCCAGGTTGTCATGGTTTCCCGATCTCCTCCAGGCTTTTTAGTGTTCAAGAGAATTCTGTCTGACACTGAAAGTAGAGGTTTGCTATAACAAATAAAACCGAGGTCAAAAGTGTTAATTATGCTGTACACCATAACACAGGATTTCATAGGATTACTCACAGACAAGCATGTAGGGAAACAAAAAAGCTGGTTGTAAAGGGATGAGGTGGGATTTTTGTTAAAGATGTCTCTTCATCTGCAAATGGCAAGACTAATGACTGTCTGTCACACTCATAACTGAGTATCTTAACCCTTTCTACCCCAGAGGTTTTTTGTTTTTGCGTTTTCGCTTTTGCGCTCCCTGCCTTCCCAGAGCCATAACTTTTTTATTTGTCACATAGTCATATGAGGGCTTGTTTTTTGCAGGACAAGTTGTACTTTCCAACACCACCATTTAATATTGCATATGATGTAGTGGGAAGAGGAAAAAAAAAAATCCAAATAGGGTGAAATTGCAAAAAAATAATAAAAAATTCCACCACAGTTTTACGTTTTTTTTCATTTACGATGTTTGATGTGCGATAAAACTGGCTAGTTACTTTTATTCTACAGGTCAGTATGAAATCGGGAGATACCTTATATGTATAGTTTTTCTAGCGTTTTGATAGTGATAAAATAATAAAAAAGTGGGGAAGAAAATCAGTTTTATTTTTTCATCGCCATATTTTGACCCCTATAACTTTTTTGTAATTATGTGTACAGAGGAGGCTTATTTTTGGCGGGGTTATCTGAACTTTTTATTGATACCATTTTGGTATGTGTATGACTTTTTAATCACTTTTTATTAAAAAAAATTTAAACAAATGAAGTGACCAAAAACAAGATTGACAACGGCATCTGAGGGGTTAAATGTCCACGATCGGCATTACTGCCAGTTGCGGACATTAGCCGGGGGTGTCTGCTATAAGAAACAGCAGGCCACCCGCGTCTATGGCACCATCTTTAAAGACCCGGCCAGTGTGGTACTAGTACGGCGCTGGATAGGAAAGGGTTAAAGAAATAAATGTGGAAAAATATGCCTAGAGAAAATATTTACTTATTTTCTGAAGGGACAGTAAATCAGTTACCTTTTGGTGGTACAGAATGCCCCCTCTATAGCTAATGCTTTGTTTTTTTTCTAAATCATATTGTCTTTCATTTTTAGATAAAATCATGATTAAGGAACCACTGTCAGCATGATCAACTCTATTAAACCAAGCATATTGCCTTGTTAGGTTGATTATGCTGATTAAAATGATACCTTTCTTTTTTCTGTATGTTAAACGGCTGCAGAGATATTAGTGTTTTTATTCATATGCAAATGAGCATGTTGGTGCACTGGACAGGACTGAATTATTGGAGCACTGCTTTTGTAATACCCCTATGCTTTGCACACTTTTCCCCTGATTGACAGGGATAGACATCATGTGTCCAAGCATGTACATATCATATACACTACTTACTATAGCCTTACCAGGTTAAGAATAAAGGTTTTCTATGCTTAGAAAGCTAATATATATTACTGGTTTATTCACAGGCACAATATATGATGATAAAGACACCAATAATATGTATTAGCTTTCTAAGTATAGAAATCCACTCTTCTCAATATGATAAGCCTGTAGTCTGTATCCTGAGGATAGGCCATAAATATCAGATCGGTGGGGGTCTGACTCCTGACACCCCTGCGATCAGCTGTATGAAGAGAACATTACGCTCTTACGAGTGTCTCTTCCTTATTTACTTGCTCCCCTTTGTCATTGCAGCAGCAAGTGCGTGTAATTAAAGCTCCCCTGTCCCATTCACTTCAATGGGAAGGAGCAGTTGTAGTTACACTATGTCCCATTCAAGTGGGACAGTATTGTAATTTCCCCAGCTCACTGCTGCAATGCTGACAGCAAGCATGTATGCAGTGAAGAAAATGCAGTGCTCATACGCTCTTTTCTAACGTTGATCAGCAGGGTGTTGGATCCCTGCTGATCCGATACTGATGACCTATCCTCATATCAGAAATTGGTCAACCCCTTTAATTTAAAAGGAAACTAAATTCCTTTTTATTTAAAAATAAAAGTGTCACGTAGCAACATGTAGAATAAAGTTAAAGGAGTTGTCCGGGCTTTTTCCTGAGGATAGGTCATCAATATCAGATCAGCGGGGGTCCGAAAACCGGCACCCCTGCCAATTAGCTGTATAAGGAGACGGCGTGCGCAGTGCGCACGTGCCTTCTCTTTTCCTGTCCGCTGCTGTGATCTATGGTCTTTGCCATAGACAGCAGTGGTGAACAGGAAGAGAGACGGGAGAATACAGGTGATTGGCAGGGGTGCCAGGTGTCAGACCCCCGCTGAACTGATATTGTTCTATAAAGTGTATGTACCACAAAATAAACCAATGCACCAAAAAAAACTTCGACATATCCTGCAAAAAATCCAAGCCTTCAAGTAACTATGGTACCAGTACAGACTTGACAGGCACTCAATCAAATAGAACCACTAGAATAAATTAGTAGTAAATAGTAAATTTATTATGATATATAGCGTACCAAAATATGCCTTAAAAATGATGAAGTCAAAAGGCATGCTAAAACATATGATAAAAATGAAAAAAAAAAACAACTAAATGAAAATAATAGTATCAATAAAAATGGCAATGGCGATAATCGCATCAAGAGGATGGCATCTAAAAAATAATTAATAATTAGTGAGTCCAATAGGAGATGCAGTCTTTAAGATAATATAACAATATAAAAGAGTCTTGGAGTACTGTCAGTGTATTTTGGCATCAACCTTCCCTTATTGCAGATAACCAATATCTGTTCAGCTTGGTAGAAAATAATGACGCTGATGGAGATGATGAGGGTATAAGGATAATAGTATCCTAACTTTTGGGCACGCACGCGCCTTTTTATAGAACAACGCCCCACAGCATACCAAGACCAATATTACCAATAATATTATACAAGAGACAAATACTGCAAATATCATTAACATGTATGACCAGTTCTTAATGACCTGATATTACATCATAATGATACTGCATATAATACAATATAAGACCAATATTACCACCATACATCTACTATGTAGTGGTAGATACAGGTCCTACACAAGTGAATTACACAATCAGTACAATGCAGGTAAATGAACTATAACAATATGTGAAAAGGAGTGGAAAATCCCTTTCAGAACAGCCACTTGAATATGTAATATTTACCTCACCAGAAATTAGTTGCAGGACTTATTAGCATGATCTCCTCTTGATCCTAAATTGTGTTGGATAAGCTAAAACCAGGACACTGTGTCAAACGCAAAGAGAATAATGGAGACAACAGAAGGACATAACTAGACACTTTGCTAATTACCAAGATATGAACCTAGAAGGCCCAAAGCTACAATGGATACTGACACTTATACCATTTGCTGAAGTGAGACAATCTTTTATAACATGGCATCCTAACTAGGATACATTACAGGATCTCATAACATACAGGGTTCTATATGGCTTTACATACCATCTTTTGCTAAGCTCTGAATAATGGACGCTGATATCCAGTTTCATCTTAATCTGTTCCCATGAGTCCAGAACACAGCGCTGCACAATCCCCTACTGCAGCGTAGAAAGCTTCTGTGCTTCGATTCGTACTGCCAGTTACTGCCATGGCACTGCTCTACTGTGCAACATCCTGATAACAGATGAACTCTGATCTGCCACGGAATTGGTTTGTAGTAAAACAAAAAGCAGGCCAGAACCTACAAAAAAAAACTAAATCATACTTGAAATCTAGTAGACAACATTATAGTTAATGTTCAGTCAATTCTAAATCCACGTACCTCCATTTAAAATTGCTGCTTTTGATTTTTGCTAATTTTTCAATAACGGTATTGAACTCTATTTTGAAATCTCGCTCAATTGAAAGCATTGCTAGGTTAGTCAGTCTTTCCTGGCTCATTGTAGCTCTTAGGTTTTGATTCATTTCAGTTTTGAGAAACCTCTTTCACAACTGCCAGTTGAAACAGCGATAGTTAATAGGATTCTTAATGCCACAACAAAGCTAGTCAAACTCTCCTGCAGCTTCCACTTGTACACCCACCGAAACAAATCTAAAGTGGTCCAGTTAGCAGGCTGCTCATCGGTGTTGACTTCCTCATACAAGACAATGGGCCAGATTTATCATGACTGACAGCTCACTCCACTTTAACATATGGCTAAAGTCAGTTTTAGCCAAGTCAGATTTATGATCGGCCCTTTAACACTGTAATAAATGTGGTTTGACGGTAGCAGTTTATCCGTCAGTAAGCAGCTTTACAAAAGTCGCACATCTTTACGAAAAAGTCGCACGTTTTTATGAAAAAGTCGCATGTTCTATTAAAAAGTCTCATAAGATAAGCATGGTCCTCACTGGAGTGAAATTGCGACTTTTTTGCGACTTTTTAAATAGTCCCAATAGTAAATCTGTCTAGAGATTCATTTACATAAGAAAACACGCCCACTTTCATAAAACTGGCGAGCATAGTGCAGAGCAGAAAAAAGTCGCAAATTTGTGCGCAGTTTTAGCGTTTGGGACTTTTTGGGGGACTTTTTCACTCCATTATTCTGACGTGAGCTAATGATAAATCTGGCCCAATGTGTTTCCGAAGGCGATTTATTTCTTTGAACATAGCTGCAGCATTCAACTCTGTGTACTTAGCACATGTGTGCTGAATTTGCTCATTGATAAAATCATCTTTTTCAATATCCAGCAAAGTCTGGATTTGCCAGAATGCAAATCGCTGGTGAAGCATATTCATCTGTGTTGTACATTTAGTGATTTCTGCCTCAAGCCGATCAACTGCTTCTAGTTGTTCTCTTTTTGTTTCTTGTATTAAGGTCAAGCCAGCATCGCAACTTAGCTCAACAGGCATCTTCTTACGTCTTCCAACTCTTCTCTCTGTAGAAATGCTGCATATTTGGCATATCTGCAGAGCTTTCTAACACTACACACTCTCGTTCCTGGCAAAATAGAACCAGTGCTTTCAGCTTTTGCACACATTGATCAAGTGCGAGTCTTTTGCTGAAGGTAGATCTGAGCATCGTTCACCTTGTTTAGTACTGGGCTCCAAAAATGCAAAAATGCAAAAAAAAAAAAGGATAAGTCATGATGCAAACTAATAGACTTCCTGTATCCTCTCTGGTTTCGCAGGTTTCTTCTGGCCCATCTCGCAACACTTCCAAAGCATCTATTATTTTCTCAGTGTGTTTAGCATGTACACATACAGCTTCATGCTTTGAACTCCATCTTGTGTCACATGATCGCTTTAAGTGAATTGGTACATGTTCCGTAAGAGCATCCCATCTATAGGTGGAACTTGAGAAGAAAGTATACCATTTTTATACAGTGCTAAAGAAAGTTGTAGACTTTGTTCCAACACCAACTGCATGCACACCGGCAAGATTGAGCGAGTGATTGTTACATGGCACAAACACTGCTCTGGAATTGATATCCAAAATGAGTTTCTGTATACCACTAATATGTCAAGCCATAGTTGCTGCGTTGTCGTATCCTTGGCCATATCAGTGCTCCAGTTTAAGGCCATCTGCTTGTCACAAATCTGTTTTGTGATGATATCGGCTGATTTCCCATATAACTGAATAAAATCAATGAAAGATTCCACCACATTGACTTCAGTATCTTCAATGTGAACATATCGAATCACTTGCAACATTTGGTCAGTGTGAGAAATATCTGGAGTGCTATCAAACATGATAGCAAAATACTTGGCCTTAGTAATTCTTTAAAAGATGGCTGTTCTAACATGATCACCAAGCAAGATGATGAACTCATTCTGGCTCTGTGGAGAGGAGGAGGACACTGAATACCCATGTGCCTGCTGAACTTTGTGAAGATGCTGATTGGCAACTAGGTCATATTTTGCTAGTAACTTGAAAGTTTCTAGGACGTTTCCACAGTTATCATCAGTGCTTAGATTTTCTGAGTGACCACGTAAGGGTAAAGATTGCCTTGCTAGATACAGCACACAGTCAACTATTTTGGCTAGGATTGCCTTCCACTTTTCAAATGACCTCTGTTGTGCAAGCTGGGAAGCAGCATCAATACTCTCTTGTTTTTGTAGCCGCATTTCAAATTCTTTCCACATTGTAATTGCACAAAGGTGGCAAGAACTGCGCTCATGTTGTAGCAACCTGGGGTTTAGTTTTCTCCATGCATTAAATCCATTTGACTTTCCAAAATAACTTTTCCCTTTGGCCTTCTGGAAAAGCATACAAGGAAAACAATATACAGCACATTTTATAGGTGAAAACACGAACCATGTCCTGAACATAGTCTCGCCATTCTCCAAATTCATGTAGAACAAGTCCTTAGAAAATTACCTGCCATCACTATCTTTGGGAAACAATGCATCCTTATTCTGCAGTTCCAATAGCCAATATTGGTGAAGACTTTGAGGTCAATTCTCTCTGGCACAATATGTGGCTGAGCAGAAGTAGGAGCATCTTCTCACAAACCTGTCTCTTCTGTTTCTAAAGTAACAAAAGGAATGTCCACAGGCACTTCTTCGAGTTCATGAGGCTCTTGTGATGGTGATCCTAATGTACTTTCAGCTGTGTTCACAAGAAACCTGTCAAGGCTTCCAGCTAGTTTAGCTTGCTGCTTCTGCAATATCCTCCTCCTCTTTCTGCCTTGTGCACCTAATTCTTTTTTGTTTGGCATTATGGCTAACAGCAGAGGTGTAGTCTTCTACCCATGCATTCTTTTATCTTGTGTCCTTGTGATGTTAAGTCCTTCTTTCTCCTGGTAGCAGTGATGTAATAGTTAAGCCGGGTAAGGAGCTTTTCCTTTTTGTTGACCGCGTTGGTCTCCAAATGGCAAGAGCTGGAGTGACACAGGAAGGCATCTATCAAATTCAGCCACACTCGCTATCAACCAAGCATGTGTGTCCATGCATTCAATTACTTAGCATTTGTATTGAGCTGCAGAATAAGGACTTCAGGTCATTTTTAGTGCACAGTGATGTCAAACACCCAAAAACCTAGGTGGTAGTCATATGAACGGAGAAATAAAATGGTCATGGTTATTAGAATGTGTGTGTAATATTCTAACGAGGAACCACCACTGCTAGAACATATCTAGGCAAACACACAGGCAAGCAGAGACATGACAGTAAGCAGAAACTGGAACAGCAGGTAAGGGATCAGTGGCAAGAAATACCACTGAACCAAGTGCACCAGTTTTACTTGGGGCAAAACCCAGAAGGCAGAGACACAGTGAGCCCATTCTTCACAGAGCCCCAGATGGTAGGGATGAACTTAACTGAGGCTCACAGGTTGCACCTCCAGGACTGTCCCGGTGCACTTGGCTACTTACCTGCAGAAAATGCTGGAAAAGCACCAGCAGTCAGTCCCATGGGCAAACAGATAGAGCTGAGATCAGACAGGAAGAAAAATCTGACAGGAAGAGAAGCAAATGTCTGGACTCCATACAGGAAGACACATGGAAGCCGTAGACCAGAAACAGAACAAAACTAAGAAAACATAGATCTAGCACACAGACACAACTCAGATAACCAGGCAAGGCAGGAAGACCCAGACCCCGGAGACCTCGATACATAGTATGTGGCCACACAAACAGGGCAGATAGCATCACCCAGGTGAGGTGAATAGCTCCTGCACCCAGCAAGGCTGGAGACAGACTGCCCCTAATCCCCGACACACAGGTATATAAAGAGCACCTAGTGACCACACCCAGACCAAGACCATTAACCCAATCAGAACTAACCAGGGAGAGGAGCCTGCATGATCCCAGAAGTGAACACACAGGCTGCAGTACTGGACGTTGCCCCTGGCAACCAGCATACACGGAGTCCACTGCAGCCTCTACACAAGACCACAAACAACCGGTGTCACAGTGATCACACTACCAGAACCGAGACAACAGGGAGGGGAGCAAGCATACACTAGGAGCAGTTTACACACATGCTGCCGCAACTACACGTAGGCCATAGCAGCCTAGACGGAATACCGTGTCGCAGTGAACTACACTGTCACAGTGTGGAGGAAAAATCTAAAATTAAAATAGGCCATGTCTTATGGGTTGTCTCACATCAGCAAATAGCATTTATCATGTAGAGTAGAGGAAGTTACTACAAGGCACTTACTAATATATTGTAATTGTTCATATTGCTTTCTTTGATGGCTGGATCAATTCTTCCATCACATTCTACACAGCCTGTATCCGTGGTTATGACCACCCTGCAATCCAGCAGTGGTGGTCATGCTTGCACACTATAGCGAAAAGCACCAACTTTTCGGGTTGCTGGGACTGTTTGGGAGCACACATAGGCTGGCACCTTTTCAGCTGTAGTATACAACTACGACCACCACTGATTGTTTGCAGGGTGGTAGTAACCATGGAAACTGAGTATAATGTGATGGTTAAATGAATCCAGCTATCAAAAGAGGTAATATGGCGACAATACATTTGTAGGTGTCTTGTATTAACTTGCTATGCATGATAAATGCCATTTGCTGAAGTAAGACAACCCCTTTATTGTTTTTGTGTGAGTATTGTTTTTTGTGGGGTCACTGGGGATTTTTATTTTATTTAGGTTGACATCATTTTTTGCACAATTTTTTGGCAGGGCTAAAAACATTGAATCACACATTTTTCTTTCTTTTTTTTTCGTGGTAGTATTCAACAAACAGGAAAAACATTTTTCATTTAAACCTTAAATTGTTCAGATATTTTCTCATGTGAAAAAAACAACAACCTGTGTAACTGCTTGGATGCCGTAGTTGCTATTGACCACAGCATCTGAGGGGTTAATTGACCGTTGGGTTGCTGGAGTAGCTATATCTCACTATTACGTCAGCAGGCCCTGTCAGGGGTGCAAGGGGGTTAATTCATCCATTGCTAATTCCCATTTTGGCTTCATACATGTCTCAACCTAACCAGCACTACTGAAAGTACAAACTGGATTCCAAAAAAGTTGGGACACTATACAAATCGTGAATAAAAACTGAATGCAATGATGTGGAGGTGCCAACTTCTAATATTTTATTCAGAATAGAACATAAATCACGGAACAAAAGTTTAAACTGAGAAAATTTACCATTTTAAGGGAAAAATATGTTGAATCAGAATTTCATGGTGTCAACAAATCCCCAAAAAGTTGGGACAAGGCCATTTTCACCAGTGTGTGGCATCTCCCCTTCTTCTTACAACACTCAACAGACGTCTGGGGACCGAGGAGACCAGTTTCTCAAGTTTAGAAATAGGAATGCTCTCCCATTCTTGTCTAATACAGGCCTCTAACTGTTCAATCATCTTGGGCCTTCTTTGTTGCACCTTCCTCTTTATGATGCGCCAAATGTTCTCTATAGGTGAAAGATCTGGACTGCAGACTGGCCATTTCAGTACCCGGATCCTTCTCCTATGCAGCCATGATGTTGTGATTGATGCAGAATGTGGTCTGGCATTATCTTGTTGAAAAATGCAGGGTCTTCCCTGAAAGAGATGACGTCTGGATGGGAGCATATGTTGTTCTAGAACCTGAATATATTTTTCTGCATTGATGGTGCCTTTCCGGACATGCAAGCTGCCCATGCCACACGCACTCATGCAACCCCATACCATCAGAGATGCAGGCTTCTGAACTGAGCGTTGATAACAACTTGGGTTGTCCTTGTCCTCTTTGGTCCGGATGACATGGCATCCCAGATTTCCAAAAAGAACTTTGAATCGTGACTCGTCTGACCACAGAACAGTCTTCCATTTTGCCACACTCCATTTTAAATGATCCCTGGCCCAGTGAAAACGCCTGAGCTTGTGGATCTTGCTTAGAAATGGCTTCTTCTTTGCACTGTAGAGTTTCAGCTGGCAACGGTGGATGGCACGGTGGATTGTGTTCACTGACAATGGTTTCTGGAAGTATTCCTGAGCCCATTCTGTGATTTCCTTTACAGTAGCATTCCTGTTTGTGGTGCAGTGTCGTTTAAGGGCCCGGAGATCACGGGCATCCAGTATGGTTTTACGGCCTTGACCCTTAAGCACAGAGATTGTTCCAGATTCTCTGAATCTTCGGATGATGTTATGCACAGTTGATGATGATAGATGCAAAGTCTTTGCAATTTTTCGCTGGGTAACACCTTTCTGATATTGCTCCACTATCTTTCTGCGCAACATTGTGGGAATTGTTGATCCTCTACCCATCTTGGCTTCTGAGAGACACTGCCACTCTGAGAAGCTCTTTTTATACCCAATCATGTTGCCAATTGACCTAATTAGTGTTAATTGGTCTTCCAGCTCTTCGTTATGCTCAAATGTACTTTTTCCAGCCTCTTATTGCTACTTGTCCCAACTTTTTGGGGATTTGTTGACACCGTGAAATTTTGAATCAACGTATTTTTCCTTTAAAATGATACATTTACTCGGATTAAACATTTGATCTGTCATCTACGTTCTATTACAAATAAAATATTGACATTTGCCATCTCCACATCATTGCATGTAGTTTTTATTCACAATTTGTATAGTGTCCCAACTTTTTGGGAATCTGGTTTGTAATACAATTAAATTGTCCTCTGAGGTTCTCAGTGAGGCCTGGCTGCCTGGCTGGGACATGGGGCCTAATGAGGACTAACAATGGATTAATTCAAAGGATTATTACTGTGAGGGCCTAAGTGGAATCTGCTGCACAATAGGCCTATGGGGAAGAATATTACTAGTGCTACTCACTGTGCATATTCCACCTAGACCCCTACAATAATAATCCTCCATTATTAATACTGGTCCAGTATGACTCCTCCTGAGGCTAGGCTGGCTGAGACACATAATTACCTCTCTGGGCAGCAAGCAATCGTTAAACTGCATACACCTACTGCTGCCCTCACTCCCTAACTGGTCTGAGTGGTGCAGCAGGCCAGGCTCTGTTTAGTTTATAAAAACTGTGCCGCAGCTCAGGCTGAGCCTCAGAGGGACTTAAACTTGGTCAGCGACTGTCTGGATTCTGCAGAGATACTTGTCTGGACCTGAGACCTCGAGGGCAGAACTGGCTGGTTGCAGCCCTGAAACTCACAGAGACCCGGATCAAAACCTGGTTCCAAAACAGGAGATAAAAGACCAAGAGGAAGCTAATAGCCAAGCAGCAGGTATTGAAGTGCCATGAGAGCCAGTCCAAGCAGGACCGTGGCAGTCAGGGTGCTGCTGAAGGATGACTAGAGACAGTACTGCCTCTGAGATGGTAGGGTAGGCCTGGTATGTGGACAGCAGAGATGGGCAGATGACATCCCAGAGGCATACTGTTTCAGTGTCCCTGGTCATCCTTCACCAGCACCCTGATTGCCACCTGCTTGGCGGCCTTGGCCTGGCTCTCATGGCACTTCACTCATATATATTACTCCTTCATTATTCAATACCTGCCAACACACCTAACACTCAGGGAGGGAGTGACACTGACTGTCACTCACTGTCAGTGTCGCTTTCAGGCTGCCTGTGGTGTCTGGACTGGACAAACTGGACTAGTCCTGAGGCGACAGTGCAGCAGCCATCTTCTCCTTCTTCTTGCTCCGGCTCCGCACTGTCTTTCCCGCCTGAAAGGCCTATCAGTGTGAAGTGCAGTACTGCCGTGCGCGCCCTGGTGATCAGGGCGCGTGCTAAACCGCTCCTCACTCCACTCTGCGGCGCTGTGCAGTGGGGAAAATAAAAAAACACAGTGATTTAAGATTATTTTGTGCCAGCGGCCAGTGTCTCCTCCTGCAGTCTGGCGCCCGGGGCAACAGCCCCCCGGCCCCACCCACGCTACGCCACTGGTTAGTATAATGTATATAATTAGTATTTAGTCCCAGACTCATTGGTGAACAGCACGTTGACAGTTCAAAGATTTGTCAAGGAGAGCGGTAATGCAATCGTACTATCACATTGGCTACCCAGATATGTGTCTAATGTGGCGTCCCACACGACATTGGTAGAATATTTATACCTCTTTCTGCGTTTTCACCAACCTGTACCGCTTGTTTTGCGTCCCGCGTGGATAGGATGTGAGTACTGTACCTCTCGTAGTAGGATGCGATCACTGAGGCTCACATGATCTATGCCGCTCACGTAGTCTGCGCCGCTCTTTGTCATCTGGATTTTCCTGTCTTCAACCTATGAATGGCTGCATAGAGAAGCACATGACATAGAGCGGCGCAGACTACATGAACGACACGTTGACAGTTCAAAGATTTGTCAAGAAGAGCGGTAATGCAATCATACTATCTCATTGGCTACCCAGATATGTGTCTAATGTGGCGTCCCACACGACATTGGTAGCACAAGTATTCATACCTCTCTCGGCGTTTTCACCAACCTATACCGCTTGTTTGGCGCCCATTCTCAGTTTTTTCCCATCTTCAACCTATGAATGGCTGCCTAGAGAAGCACATGACAAAGAGCAGCTGCAGACTACATGAGCGGCATAGATCACATGAACCTCAGTGTTCGCATCCTACTACGAGAGGTACAGTACTCACATCCTTTACACGCGGGACGCCAAACAAGCGGTACAGGTTGGTGAAAACGCAGAGAGAGATACGAATACTTGTGCTACCAATGTCGTGTGGGACGCCACATTAGACACATATCTGGGTAGCCAATGAGATAGTGTGATTGCATTACCGCTCTCCTTGACAAATCTTTGAACTGTCAATGTGCTGTTGATGAGTCGGGGACTAAATACTAGTTAGATACATTATACTAACATATGTCCACCTGAGCAGTTTGAGCTACAAGTTATATCATCTTTCACCAAGATCTACTATTATCCTTATACCCTCATCATCTCCATCAGCGTCATTATTTTCTACCAAGCTGAACAGATATTGGTTCACTGCAATAAGGGAAGGTTGATTGCCACAATACACTGGCAGTACTCCAAGACGCTTTTATATTGTTATATATTCTCTTAAAGACTGCATCTCCTATTGGACTATTGACTCACTAATTATAAATTATTTTTAGATGCCACCCTCTTGATGCGATTATCGCCATTTTTATTGATACTATTATTTTTATTGAGGTTTTTTTACAGATTCATTTTTATCATATGTTTTAGCATACCTTTTGACCTCACCATTTTTAAGGCATATTTTGGTACGCTTTTTATCATAATAAATTTACTATTTACTACTAATTTATTCTAGTGGTTCTATTTGATTGAGTGCCTGTCAAGTTTGTACTAGTATCCACTTTTTTTTATTAGGGTGAATCTTTTGATTAGAGCACCTTTTTCATAGAACTTGGAGGTGAGCCACCCCAATCCATTGCATACATTGTCTTCAAGTAACTATGTCGGCAAAAAGTTGGAAAGATTATGGCTCTTAGAATTCTGCAAAACAAAAATGATAAAACATAAAAAAAAATCATATTTGGTATAGTATTTGTATAGACTAAAGGTGAGCAAATCATTTCTAAACTAAACAAATTCGTTATGAATTTCACAAACACCACACGTTTTGACGTTCCGTTTCTGACATATTGCCTAAAAACAGCACCAAGCACAATTTTACAGTGAAAGTTGGTGGGGAAATTCAAGAGGAAGGAAAAAGATGGAGGATTACATGACACTGGGAAGAATTGAAGGGGGGGGGGGGACTTGTCCTGATTTGCTCACAGCTAATCAGGGGCAGGATTGAGGAGGGTGCTTTTGTTGAGAATAGCAACCTGAAAGGATGTCTTGTGGCAAAAAGCTATTACAGACACAAACCACTAATCTAGTGGGACACTATAGGGACACTATATGTAGAGTATAGAGAGAGAATAGGTTGATATAATTGTGTATATTTTAGGGATTTATCAAGGAAAGCATATAGAGATAGTGGGGGAGTGATCGCTGTCTAGTTGTTTCATGCAGTTTGCTGGCAACTAGTTGTGCATTACAAAATCCTGCAAGAAAAATCATATTTTTCTGCATATACAGCCAGGCAGCTTTTTGTTTTGTACAGTTCACTTTGCCAGCACCCCAATAGCATACATTCTGCTGCAAACGCTCAGCAACTGCAATTTTTTTTTCTAAAAAATAGTTTAAATGTATTGTTTGTAATTGTGCATTTGAGTGCATCATACCAGTATTACACAACGTGTTGTTATATTACTGCTAAATAACGGGTGGCTACAGCAAAAACAATACTGCAATAATGCCATTGTTAAACCCCTGATATTGAACAACGTATATTACTGCAAAATAACGGGTGGCTACAGCAAAAGCAGTACTACAATAAATTCATTGTTAAACATGTGTTATTGAACGTATTGTATATTGCTACAGAAAACGTTCAGTTCAAACACATTTTACTGCATAAACTGTTGTTATACCTGTTAGTGAACACATTCTATTGCTTCAATATACTGTGTGGTTGAAACATATTTTACAGCAAAAACTGCCTTCTTATACCTGTGTTAGTCAACACATTCTATTACTACTATACACCATGTGGGTCAAATTCGAATACATTTTACTGCAAAAACAACATTATTAACAAAGTGAATTGTCAATACCAGTGTGCAGTTTGTTTGTAGAAAGGAATAGCCATTTCAATGTGCCTCTGTTTTTAAATTACAGAAGAAACACTTGAAATTTTGCTAGTAACATAGTATATAAGGCCGAAAAAAGACATTTGTCCATCCAGTTCGGCCTGTCATCCTGCAAGTTGATCTAGAGGAAGGCAAAAAAAAAAAACTGTGAGGTAGAAGCCAATTTTTCCCACTTAAGGGGGGGGGGGGGAATTCCTTCCCGACTCTAATAGGGCGATCAGAATAACTCCCTGGATCAACAACCCATCTCTAGTAGCTACAGTATAGCCTGTAATATTATTACACTCCAGAAATACATCCAGGCCCCTCTTGAATTATTTTATTGTACTCACTATCACCACCTCCTCAGGCAGAGAGTTCCATAGTCTCACTGCTCTTACCGTAAAGAATCCTCTTCTATGGTACAAACCTTCTTTCCTCCAGAGGCAGAGGATGTCCCCTTGTCACAGTCACAGTCCTGGGGATAAATAGATGATGGGATAGATCTCTGTACTGCCCCCTGATATATTTATACATAGTAATTAGATCTCCCCTCAGTTGTCTTTTTTCTAAAGTGAATAACCCTCATTTTGATAATCTTTCAGGGTACTGTAGTCCACACATTCCAGTTGTTACTTTAGTTGCCCTCCTCTGAACCCTCTCCAGCTCTGCTATGTCTGCCTTGTTTACCGGAGCCCAGAACTGTACACAGTACTCCATGTGTGGTCTGACTAGTGATTTGTAAAGTGGTAGAACTATGTTCTCATCACGGGCATCTATGCCCCTTTTGATGCAACCTATTATCTTATTGGCCTTGGCACCAGCTGCCTGACACTGGGTTTTACAGCTTAGTTTGCTGTTCACTATAATTCCTAGATCCTTTTCCATGTCAGTGTTACCCAGTGTTTTACCATTTAGTATGTACGGGTGACTTGCATTATTCCTTCCCATGTGCATAACCTTACATTTGTCAGTGTTAAACGTCATCTGCTACTTATCTGCCCAAGCCTCCAGTCTATCCAGATCCATTTGTAGCAGTATATTGTCCTCTTCTGTGTCAATTACTTTACACAGTTTAGTGTCATCAGCAAAAATTACCATTTAATAATTCAGCCAAGGGGCCCAGAAGCTCACAATAACTTATTACAGTCTGATAAAAGTGGCGGGGAGGGTGAGGGCTATGATGATGACTGTGTGTTGGACAAGACCTGGGAGCCGGATCAGGGTGCCGAGGAGGAAACATTAGCGGAGAAGGGTGGTGGCTGTTGTAGCAGCAATAAAGAGCAGAGGCAACATATGTCCAAAACCTCCGAAAGAACTGTCATGATCACATATGTTTTTATTGTGGTCAGCCTAGGTTTGGGCGATATACCGGTTGTGGCCATATACCGCGGTATAAGAAAACGGCGATATGGCAATATCGCTGTTTCCTAAAAAACGCTGTATTTTGTGACGTCATAGAAGCGGTCATGTGCGCTGACCACTTCAAAATCTGCATCCATGGCTGCCCACCCCTGAATGTTTGCATACCACCAGTACAATTACTGCCCGCAGCGGCCGCCCCCGGTTCCTCCTCGCTCCCATAATGAAGTCTCCGCCCACCATCTGACATCGGAATCAGATGATGAGCGAGGCCCCCGAGCAACACAGGACAAGAGCGAATGGCAGGAAAGTCTCTCAAGTTACTCCGAGACCGAGTCTGACCCCCACAGGGTTCACAACTTCACCTGCAAGTGGAGAGAGAGACCCTAATATATATTACAGCCGACCCCGACCCGAGTGAATAAAGGTGTCATGTCTGCCTATAACGGTGACTATGTATGTCTTCTACTGCGGCCCTGTCTGACTCTGGCCTACTCCTTCCTGTCTGCAAGCTGCACCACACTACTGCACATTGAAATAGCAGGCATTAGGGAATGAGTCATTATGAGTCCCTCCCCACTCCCCCATACATGACATGATCAACAAGAAGACATAACTGTATGGTGGCCACAAGACATTGTTTTATTGGGGGCCACCATATGTCAGTATAATGTCACCTTGTGCCTGCCTCCATGAAGAAGGCATGGATCTATGAGGATTTCCACACACCTCTGGCTGAGGGCGAAAAATAGATATGTCATTGCTGATGGTGTCTCATCATGCCACTTCTGCTGTCTGCCTGCATACCATCATGTTTCGTACTATATAACTGCTGCTGACACCACCACCACAGCTGCTACTCCCTGCTGCAAATGCCCCTACTGTCATTTCCATTACTCTTACTGCCACTACCATTACCCTATACACCTGACACTAGTATGACTACTCCCCCAACACAGCCACATGCATATGTACTTGCTGCCTGATTTGTTTCATGCTGTACTACTGCTGCTGGAGCTACTATTGCTGTGACTTAATCCCCCTACACACCTTACCCTTTCTCCATCTACACTGTACTACTGCTCCTTTCAAATAAAAAGGAGGATTTTCCTATGCTTGTTCAACTTCAACTTCTTCTAACAGTTAGCACTTGTGCATGTACAAATACAGGCAGGCATTTCCCCCGTTAACACATCATTTTTGGACACTTGTGCAGAACAAGTCACCGTTTCTTATGATATCAACGTGTGTGCGTATAAGCGGGCAGTGATCTGCCCCTATTAAGACATAATTTATGGATGTTTCATCCCAACAAATACGTTTTTTTCCCCCTAAACACCATCTGCCCATGGATGGTGTGATTGTTTGGAAGGTTTTTAATAATAAAAAGCATAACAAATGGTGGCACCAGTGTGTGAATAGTAAATAAGTGCAATTACTGGCAACATCTCTACATAATCCCTTAAAGGAGTTCTTTTGCGAAACATATTATGCATTTTGTAATTGCATGTAATAAAAATGTTGCATAGCCAGTGAGCTATTCAATAAAATGTATCTGTATTAAACTACCCACTGTTTGTTCTGTTCCTTTTTTTTCAGCCCATTTCACAGAGCTGGTCAAATGCACTAATTTTAAATCTTCAACTGCCCCCAGTCATATGTTCTGTTAAAAGCTATGGCAGTTATAGGGAGAGAGCTGCACCAGAAAGGACACTCGTCCTGAGCTGCCAGGCTAAGATAATCTAGCAGAGCAATTGAAGTAATGAATGGGGAGATCTCTGGACTCATGTATGGTACAGGACTGGTTCTAGGTTTGTTAGAAAGAGATGGAGATAACCTTTGCGAATACAAACCACTTCAAGGACCCAGCAAATTTTCTTTTTTGCATTTTTGTTTTTTTACTCCCTGTCTTTACCAAACAATAGTCTGAGAGGGAAGTGTTAGCTAGGACAGTGAGGAGTGAGGAAGTGCGGTCTTAGGGACCAGAGAACCAGCTCATCTGTGACACCACTACTCCAGAGAGACTGAAAAATTAAAAAACTACAGATATTCTGCAAAGTTACAGCATTACAGTCAGTAGGGTAACCACCAACCATAGCTATCCAGACCCTGCTGCAGGTGAATGTAAGGCTTACTGCACTCGAACGTGTGCGCCCCGTGGCCGTGTGCGCCCCGTGGACCCGTGAATGGGTCCGCATCCGTGTATTGCGGATCCATAAATGTGGTCCGCAATACGGTAGCACATGTTCGTGTGCAGGAGGCCTAACAGTGTGTGAGTGAATTTTGCTTTTAAAAATGAAGTTTGTAGGCTGTTACCTTCCTCACTGCTTTTCAGATTGAGGACAGGGGACTGATCCACCCTTCTGGTAACTTGCATGACAGTCCACTTAGCATGCAGAGTGCTACACCCGCATTTAATAAACTTAAATACTCCACATTTTTCGTAAATAGATCTTACACAGTCATTAAACACAATGGTATTTGACAATTAAAACAACTGCAAACATCTCCAAATATTACCCTAAGGGTATATACACACAGCCGCGTCCGTTTTGCAGACTGAAAACCATGGATCTGCAAAACACAGAAACCAGCCATGTGCACCCTGCACAGGGTCCGCAATCTGCAAAATGTGGCCAAAGATAAGTCATGGCTTATCTTTTGCGGCAAGGCTGCACAGACCCAGTAGCACACATAAGCATTATAAAACATTAAAAGGGTTATCCAAGAAATTATAATGATGACCTATCTTAAGGTATGGCATAATTATCACAATGGCGGGGGTTTGAGTCCCGACACCCACGTTGAACAGCTGTTTCAGGGGGCTGAGATGGTTTTAGGCCGGGCAGTCCGGCTTTCGGACCCCCTGTCCTCCGTCCGGCGCAGGGCCTGGATGGACGCAGGGATGTCCTTTTTAACAACTCATGCTCAGAAAGCAGCACTGTGCTGTCTAAGCGTGAGCTGCAGGGATAAAGTAAGCCTCCCACCCACCCCTGTTGCTGACCTGAACTTGGTTCTACATTTTATTTTTAAATCTTGATTGGCTGTGTGCAGGGAGGGGGTGTGGCATAACTGGATCGGGGCATGGCTTAGCGGAGTTGGGGGTGCGACGTTCTAAAGTTTGACTTTTGAGAGTGGTCTGAGTGGCCACCCTAAGCACAGCACCGTACATTGTATAGTGGCAGTACTTGCCATTGCACCTCAGCCCTATAGACTTGAATGGGGCTGAGCTACAACTAGGCCACATGACCGATGCCTAGAAAGAGATCGGGCACTCAGTTGACAGTGGATCGGTGTGGGTCTCGGGAGTTGGACCCTGTAGATCTGATATTGATGACCTATCCTGAGGATAGGTCATCAATATCTTTTCCCGGATAACCCCTTTAATGATTAAAACATTATTAAACATTTTAAATGTTTTACATTTATAATGAACTATAATATTATTGGTATAAACTATACACAAAACAGTCCCGCAGAGTCTTCAATGCAGATAAGTACAGCGTACTGAGCTCACAGGAGCTATGCTGTCTCATCCAGCATACAAACTGAGATGAGGCGGTGACTTCATTAGTAAAGAGTGTTATTTACTGCATTAATTAGTACATACGGCTTACTGATACTGATATGTGGTCTATGAAACAACTTAATAACCTCACTGTGTTTTAATTTGCTTACACACTGCTTAAAAAAATGTATGTTTCATTACTTTAGTACCACAAATAGCAGAGTCATAACAAAGCATAAAAAATACAGGACCAAAGTTAGCATTGAAAAGCACCTGCTTGCGGACGCAATGAGTTTTTCACTGAAGACCTATTCACTTCTATGGGGCCAGGGCTGCGTGAAAAATGCAGAATTTAGACCTTGCTGCTTTTTTTTTTACTGATGCGTAATACGTTTTGCACACGCGTGAAAAAAATCTGCATGTTTGGTACCCAAACCCGAACTTCTTCACAGAAGTTCAGGTTTGGGATCGGGGTTCTGTAGATTGTAATATTTTCCCTTATAACATGGGTATAAGGGAAAATAATAGCATTCTGAATACAGAATGCATAGCACAATAGCGCTGGAGGGGTTAATTTTTTTTTATTTATTTAACTCACCTTAACCACCTCCCGACCGCCTAACGCGCCGATGCGTCCGGGAGGTGGTTGATTTATTCCTCCTGGATGCATCGGCGCGTCATCTCGCGAGACGCGAGATTTCCTGTGAACGCGCGCACACAGGCGCGCGTGCTCACAGGAACAGAAGGTAAGCGAGTGGATCTCCAGCCTGCCAGCGGCGATCGCTCGCTGGCAGGCTGGAGATCCGAATTTTTTAACCCCTAACAGGTATATTAGACGCTGTTTTCATAACAGCGTCTAATATACCTCCTACCTGGTCCTCTGGTGGTCCCTTTTGTTAGGATCGACCACCAGAGGACACAGGTAGGTCAGTACAGTCCCACCAAACACCACACTACACTACACCCCCCCCCCCCCGTCACTTATTAACCCCTTATAAACCCCTGATCACCCCATATAAACTCCCTGATCACCCCCCTGTCATTGATCACCGCCCTGTCATTGATCACCCCCCTGTCAGGCTCCATTCAGACGTCCGCATGATTTTTACGGATCCGATCCATGTATCCATGGATCCGTAAAAATCATGCGGACGTCTGAATGGAGCCTTACAGGGGGGTGATCAATGACAGGGGGTGATCAGGGAGTGTATATGGGTGATCACCCGCCTGTCATTGATCACCCCCCTGTAAGGCTCCATTCAGACGTCCGCATGATTTTTACGGATCCGATCCATGTATCCATGGATCCGTAAAAATCATGCGAACGTCTGAATGGAGCCTTACAGGGGGGGTGATCAGTGACAGGGGGGTGATCACCCTGATTACCCTGATCACCCCCTGTCATTGATAACCCCCCTGTAAGGCTCCATTCAGACGTCCGCATGCGTTTTGTGGATCCGATCCATGGATCCGTAAAAAATCATGCGGATGTCTGAATGGAACCTTACAGGGGGGGTGATCAGTGACAGGGGGGTGATCACCCTGATTACCCTGATCACCCCCTGTCATTGATAACCCCCCTGTAAGGCTCCATTCAGACGTCCGCATGCGTTCTGTGGATCCGATCCATGGATCCGTAAAAAATCATGCGGATGTCTGAATGGAGCCTTACAGGGGGGGTGATCAGTGACAGGGGGGTGATCACCCTGATTACCCTGATCACCCCCTGTCATTGATAACCCCCCTGTAAGGCTCCATTCAGACGTCCGCATGCGTTCTGTGGATCCGATCCATGGATCCATGGATTCGTAAAAAATCATGCGGATGTCTGAATGGAGCCTTACAGGGGGGGTGATCATTGACAGGGGGGTGATCACCCTGATCACCCCCTGTCATTGATAACCCCCCTGTAAGGCTCCATTCAGACGTCCGCATGCGTTTTGTGGATCCGATCCATGTATCCATGGATCCGTAAAAAATCATGCGGATGTCTGAATGGAGCCTTACAGGGGGGGTGATCAGTGACAGGGGGGTGATCACCCTGATTACCCTGATCACCCCCTGTCATTGATAACCCCCCTGTAAGGCTCCATTCAGACGTCCGCATGCGTTCTGTGGATCCGATCCATGTATCCATGGATCCGTAAAAATCATGCGGACGTCTGAATGGAGCCTTACAGGGGGGGTGATCAATGACAGGGGGGTGATCAGGGAGTGTATATGGGTGATCACCCCCCTGTCATTGATCACCCCCCTGTCATTGATCACTCCCCCCCTGGTAAGGCTCCATTCAGCCATTTTTTTGGGCACAAGTTAGCGGACATTTTTTGTTTGTTTTTGTTTTTTCTTACAAAGTCTCATATTCCACTAACTTGTGTCAAAAAATAAAATCTCACATGGACGCACCGTACCCCTCACGGAATCCAAATGCGTAAACATTTTTAGACATTTATATTCCAGACTTCTCACGCTTTAGGGCCCCTAAAAAGCCAGGGCAGTATAAATACCCCACATGTGACCCCATTTCGGAAAGAAGACACCCCAAGGTATTCCGTGAGGGGCATATTGAGTCCATGAAAGATTGAAATTTTTGTCCTAAGTTAGCGGAAAGTGAGACTTTGTGAGAAAAAAAACAAAAAAAATCAATATCCGCTAACTTATGCAAAAAAAAAAAAATTCTAGGTACTCGCCATGCCCCTCATTGAATACCTTGGGGTGTCTTCTTTCCAAAGTGGGGTCACATGTGGGGTATTTATACTGCCCTGGCTTTTTAGGGGCCCGAAAGTGTGAGAAGAAGTCTGGGATCCAAATGTCTAAAAATGCCCTCCTAAAAGGAATGTGGGCACCTTTGCGCATCTAGGCTGCAAAAAAGTGTCACACATCTGGTATCGCCGTACTCAGGAGAAGTTGGGGAATGTGTTTTGGGGTGTCTTTTTACATATACCCATGCTGGGTGAGAAAAATATCTTGGTCAAATGCCAACTTTGTATAAAAAAATGGGAAAAGTTGTCTTTTGCCAAGATATTTCTCTCACCCAGCATGGGTATATGTAAAATGACACCCCAAAACACATTCCCCAACTTCTCCTGAGTACGGCGATACCAGATGTGTCACACTTTTTTGCAGCCAAGGTGGGCAAAGGGGCACCTTTCGGATTTCGCAGGCCATTTTTTACACATTTTGATTTCAAGGTACTTCTCACACATTTGGGCCCCTAAATTGCCAGGGCAGTATAACTACGCCACAAGTGACCCCATTTTGGAAAGAAGACACCCCAAGGTATTCCGTGGGGGGCACGACGAGTTCCTAGAATTTTTTATTTTTTGTCACAATTTAGCGGAAAATGATGATTTTTCTTTTTTTTTCTTTTTTCCTTACAAAGTCTCATATTCCACTAACTTGCGACAAAAAATAAAAAACTCTAGGAACTCGCCATGCCCCTCACGGAATACCTTGGGGTGTCTTCTTTCCAAAATGGGGTCACTTGTGGCGTAGTTATACTGCCCTGGCAATTTAGGGGCCCAAATGTGTGAGAAGAACTTTGCAATCAAAATGTGTAAAAAATGCCCTGCAAAATCCGAAAGGTGCACTTTGGAATATGTGCCCCTTTGCCCACCTTGGCAGCAAAAAAGTGTGACACATCTGGTATCGCCGTACTCAGGAGAAGTTGGGCAATGTGTTTTGGGGTGTCATTTTACATATACCCATGCTGGGTGAGAAAAATATCTTGGTCAAATGCCAACTTTGTATAAAAAAATTTGAAAAGTTGTCTTTTGCCAAGATATTTCTCTCACCCAGCATGGGTATATGTAAAATGACAGCCCAAAACACATTCCCCAACTTCTCCTGAGTACGGCGATACCAGATGTGTGACACTTTTTTGATGCCAAGGTGGGCAAAGGGGCACATATTCCAAAGTGCACCTTTCGGATTTTGCAGGGCATTTTTTACACATTTTGATTGCAAAGTTCTTCTCACACATTTGGGCCCCTAAATTGCCAGGGCAGTATAACTACGCCACAAGTGACCCCATTTTGGAAAGAAGACACCCCAAGGTATTCCGTGGGGGGCACGACGAGTTCCTAGAATTTTTTATTTTTTGTCACAATTTAGCGGAAAATGATGATTTTTCTTTTTTTTTCTTTTTTCCTTACAAAGTCTCATATTCCACTAACTTGCGACAAAAAATAAAAAACTCTAGGAACTCGCCATGCCCCTCACGGAATACCTTGGGGTGTCTTCTTTCCAAAATGGGGTCACTTGTGGCGTAGTTATACTGCCCTGGCAATTTAGGGGCCCAAATGTGTGAGAAGAACTTTGCAATCAAAATGTGTAAAAAATGCCCTGCAAAATCCGAAAGGTGCACTTTGGAATGTGTGCCCCTTTGCCCACCTTGGCAGCAAAAAAGTGTGACACATCTGGTATCGCCGTACTCAGGAGAAGTTGGGGAATGTGTTTTGGGGTGTCATTTTACATATACCCATGCTGGGTGAGAAAAATATCTTGGTCAAATGCCAACTTTGTATAAAAAAATGGGAAAAGTTGTCTTTTGCCAAGATATTTCTCTCACCCAGCATGGGTATATGTAAAATGACACCCCAAAACACATTCCCCAACTTCTCCTGAGTACGGCGATACCACATGTGTGACACTTTTTTGCTGCCAAGGTGGGCAAAGGGGCGCATATTCCAAAGTGCACCTTTCGGATTTCACCGGTCATTTCTTACACATTTTGATTGCAAAGTTCTTCTCACACATTTGGGCCCCTAAATTGCCAGGGCAGTATAACTACCCCACAAGTGACCCCATTTTGGAAAGAAGACACCCCAAGGTATTCTGTGAGGGGCATGGCGAGTTCCTAGAATTTTTTATTTTTTGTCGCAAGTTAGTGGAATATGAGACTTTGTCAGAAAAAAAAAAAAAAAAAGAAATCATCATCATTTTCCGCTAACTTGTGACAAAAAATAAAAAGTTCTATGAACTCACTATGCCCATCAGCGAATACCTTAGGGTGTCTACTTTCCGAAATGGGGTCATTTGTGGGGTTTTTCTACTGTTTGGGCATTGTAGAACCTCAGGAAACATGACAGGTGCTCAGAAAGTCAGAGCCGTTTCAAAAAGCGGAAATTCACATTTTTGTACCATAGTTTGTAAACGCTCTAACTTTTACCCAAACCATTTTTTTTTTGCCCAAACATTTTTTTTTTATCAAAGACATGTAGAACTATAAATTTAGCGAAAAATTTATATATGGATGTCGTTTTTTTTGCAAAATTTCACAGCTGAAAGTGAAAAATGTCATTTTTTTGCAAAAAAATCGTTACATTTTGATTAATAACAAAAAAAGTAAAAATGTCAGCAGCAATAAAATACCACCAAATGAAAGCTCCATTAGTGAGAAGAAAAGGAGGTAAAATTCATTTGGGTGGTAAGTTGCATGACCGAGCGATAAACGGTGAAAGTAGTGTAGTGCCGAAGTGTAAAAAGTGGCCTGGTCATGAAGGGGGTTTCACCTAGCGGGGCTGAAGTGGTTAATCCACTTGCTCGTGCAGTCGGCATCTCTTCTGTCTCTTTCTTTGCTGATTGCAGTCAAAGGACCTGTGGTGACGTCACTCCGGTCATCACATGGTCCGTCACATGATCTTTTACCATGGTGATGGATCATGTGATGGAGTGACGTCACCACAGGTCCTTTGACTGCAATCAGCAAAGAATGCAATGCGTTTTTCACTGAAGACCCATTCACTTCTTTGGCCCCTTTCACACGAGCGAGTTTTCTGTACGGGTGCAATGCGTGACGTGAACGCATAGCACCCGCACTGAATCCTGACCCATTCATTTCAATGGGTCTGTGCACATGAGCGTTGTTTTTCACACATCAGTTCTGCGTTGCGTAAAAATCGCAGCATGTTCTATAGTCTGCATTTTTCACGCAGCCCTGGCCCCATAGAAGTGAATGGGGCTGCGTGAAAAACGCATTGCATCCACAAGCAAGTGCGGGTGCGATGCGTTTTTCACTGATGGTTGCTAAGAGATGTTTATAAACCTTCAGTTTTTTATCACGCGCGTGAAAACGTATCAAAACGCATTGCACCCGCACAGAAAAAAAGGAACAACTGAACGCAATTGCAGACAAAACTGAGTGAACTTGCTTGCAAAATAGTGCGAGTTTCACTGAACGCACCCTGAACGCATCCGGACCTAATCCGTCACGCTCGTGTGAAAGAGGTCTTTGGGGCCAGGGCTGCGTGAAAAACACAGAATATAGAACATGCAGCGTTTTTCATGCAACGCAGAACTGATGCATGAAAAAAAACGCTCATGTACGCGGACCCATTGAAATGAAGGAGTCAGGATTCAGTGCGGGTGCTATGCGTTCACGTCACGCATTGCACCTACGCGGAAAACTCGCTCGTGTGGAAGGGGCCTAAAATAAAAAAAATGCAGATGACACTAAACTGTGTAAAGTAATTAACATGAAAGAGGACAGTATACTACTACAGAGCGATCTGGATAGATTGGAGGCTTGGGCAGAGAAATGGCAGATCAGGTTTAACACTGACAAATGTAAGGCTATGCTCATGGGAAGGAATAATGCAAGTAATACTTAACCTCCTTGCCGGTATTCCCGAGCATGACTCGGGGTTAATTTTCGCTGCCAGGAGCGGTAACCCCGAGTCACGCTCGGGGTAACATTGCAGTCCCCCCTCACCTTCTGCCGGCGATCCGGCGATGTCCTGTGTTGCGAGCGCCGGCCGGCATATCACTTCCTGGTTCCGTTCCCTACGCAGCAGCTGCGCATGGGGGCGAAACTGGGCGGGAGATTCAAAAAAAATATAAACACAAACAGTGACACACACACATAAAATAGGTTATACAGTGTAATCTGAGAGGATTACACTGTATAACCTCAGAGCTGACATTTTATTACTGTACAGTGCCCCTTACCTGCAATTTTACTGTAATTTGTGCCCATAAAACAAATTTCATTATTTTTATTACATTATTAAATAAAATTATATTATTTATTAGATTATAATTCATGATTTTGTGTTTGAAACTTTATCACATCTGGGATGTCTACTAAAGTCTTGTTTGGTCAGGTTTAAGTAAGTAATTACTAAGAATTGCAAGCCTACAATACATAACACCAAATTTCATGCAAAAAATTGTACCACTTTTGGTACAAAATTCCTGACATAATCATACCGCCAGGGAGGTTAAAGGGGCTGTCCCACGAAAAATATTCTACAGTTTTCAAACCAGCACCTGTATCTGAATACTTTCGTAATTACATGTAGTTAACAATTTAGCATTGCCACTGAGTTATTCAATAAAATGTATCTTTATAGCACCACCTGCTAGTTGTTTTTTATTATTTCTTTGACCTGCTCACTGAGAAGGCTGCACATGCTCAGTTTCATGCCTCCTGCAGCAGAAAAAACACTCCCCTTGAACTTCGGCAGGTACAGGGCTGGTTTGTTAGAGATTGTCATGTCCTATATGATGCCTGATTTTCATATTTTACGTTAGTCATGGGTAACACTCACATGGAAAAGAACTTAAGAATTTAAGTGGACAACAAACTAAACTGTAGACTGACATGATGACGTCTTTTGGACCCATCTCCTCTCTGCAGAGTTTGCCACAAAGACATCTTAGATTCCTCACTTTTCCATCATCCTTCCCATTGTGGTGCTCCAGTGTTATCCTGCTTCTAGTCCAATACCGTGCAACTGTGCTTCCTAATGCCCCCAAATACTATATTGCAGAAATTATGGTGACATGCAGATAGTCCCACCAGGGAAATATTGCTCACCAATAGTAATAAATCTCTCATGCCCCCTACATTGCCTCCAATAGTGATAATGCTCCCAAAGAGTGCCCCATAAGTAGTAGTTCTCTCCATATTCTGCCTACTAATAACAATGCATGGTTTAATAGCCTGAGTCTATCTAGTTCCTGTTTCTGGTCATATTGTTTTATTTAAAACATAACGTTCATTATTTTTCTTAAGATTAATTAGCCTAAAATAGTTTAAAAAATAAAAAATGGTCATGTGGTGCAGTAGAGATTAATACCTTGTATTTCCCTTATCTCGGTATTTATTCTTGTCTTTAATTTTACTGGACATTATTTTTTGTGTGTGTGGGAGGTCTCATTTGGATATTATATTCATATTCCTATGAGATACTGTGCTATGGCAGTATTATATCGTATTGTATGATATTATTGCTTTTACAAAAAAAGTAGTAATTGCAGCGACAAAGTATCCAGTTTGCTACTAAATTGCCATCAAACACTGGTGGATTAGCGGTAGGGTATTGTTTTCACTTTTCCTAGGCTAATATCCCTAGGCTAATAACCTCTTCTTTACAGTAATACTGATCTGTGTCCCTAGTCGCTAATGTCTCCCTTACTACATTGTTCCTCTCATACAAATGTTCAGGGTGCCTGCAGCACACCCCGTTCCTACATTTGTATTAACATACAGCCATTTCATTTTAAAATTTGCAGCTGCCCTGACATGTTTTTCTGCAAACCTGGCATCCTCAGGGGTACTGGAGCTAATACTAACACGAGCGCTATAGCGAGTGCTAATTTCAGCATGAGGGGCGGTTTTCCCTTCTATCCTATCCAATATGTTCTCACCGCTTAACATGTAGAGGGGGAAGCCAATAAGCACTTGCAGCTTCTCATACTCCAATGTAATAGGTGGAGGTCTGCTCACCTAGATGCACCAATGCCCATGAATAGGGAAATAGCTGGATTTTCATTCCCTTGTACTCAATGCGCATGATACGGGACTTAGGGTACTTTCACACTAGCGTTAGAAGAATCCGGCAGGCAGTTCCTGTAATTAATAAAATAACTTATCATTAACATAAGAATCTTGCATAAAATGATTGATGTAAATCATATTTAGACTCAATAATATGATAATTCATTTTTTATGACTAATGCAGGTTTGGACATGATTATTGGGTATATACACTGCCTGTCAAAAAAAAAAAATCCACCTGGATTTAACTAAGCAAATAGTTATGAGCCTCCTATTGGATAATTACTGCATGGGTGATTATCTTTCAGCTGGCAATAAGTTATTTAACCCCAACTGGTGCAAGGAGTTCATTCTCATTTCTTAAACAACCACGTCAAAAGACACATCTCGTGGTCATGAAAAATATGTTAGTCTCTTTGAGAAGGGTCAAATCATAGGCATTCATCAAGCAGAGAAAACATCTAAGGAGATTGCAGAAACTACTAAAATTGGGTTAAGAACTGTTCAACGCATTATTAAAAACTGGAAGGATAGCGAGGACCCATCATATTTGAGGAAGAAATGTGGCGGGAAAAAAATCCTGAATGATCGTGATCGGCGATCACTTAAACGTTTGGTGAAATCAAATCGAAGAAAACAACAGTAGAACTCAGGGCTATGTTTAATAGTGAAAGTGAGAGCATTTCCACACACACAATGCAAAGGGAACTCAAGGGATTGGGACTGAACAGCTGTGTAGCCAAAAGAAAACCACTAATCAGTGAGGCAAACCAGAAAAAAAGGTTTCAATTTGCTAGGGAGCATAAAGGTTGGACTCTGGAGCAATGGAAGAAGGTCATGTGGTCTGATGAGTCCAGATTTGCCCTGTTCCAGAGTGATGGGCACATCAGGGTAAGAAGAGAAACGACTTAAATTGGGTTAAGAACTGTCCAACGCATTATTAAAAACTGGAAGGATAGTGAGGACCCATCGTATTTGAGGGAGAAATGTGGCGGGGAAAAAATCCTTAATGATCGTGATCAGCGATCACTTAAATGTTTGGTGAAATCAAATTGAAGAAAAACAACAGTTGAACTCAGGGCTATGTTTAATAGTGAAAGTAAGAGCATTTCCACACTCACAATGCAAAAGGAACTCAAGGGATTGGGACTGAACAGCTATGTAGCCATAAGAAAACCACTAATCAGTGAGGCAAACCAGAACAAAAGGCTTCAAATTACTAGGGAGCATAACTATTTGACTCTGGAGCAATAGAAGAAGGTGATGTGGTCTGATGAGTCCAGATTTACCCTGTTCCAGAGTGATGGGCGCATCAGGGTAAGAAGAGAGGCAGATGAAGTGATGCACCCATCATGCCTAGTGCCTACTGTACAAGCCTGTGGGGGCAGTGCTATGATCTGGGGTTGCTGCAGTTGGTCATGTCTAGGTTCAGCAACAGTATGTGCTCCAAGAATGAGGTCAGCTGACTACCTGAACATAGTGAATGACCAGGTTATTCCATCAATGGATTTTTTCTTCCCTGATGGCACGAGCATATTCATCGGGCTCAAATTTGTGAAAGAGTGGTTCAGGGAGCATGAGACATCATTTTCACAAATGGATTGGCCACCACAGAGTCCAGACATTAACCCCATTGAGAATTTTTGGGATGTGCTGGAGAAGGCTTTGCGCAGCAGTCAGACTCTACTATCATCAATGCAAGATCTTAGTGAAAAATTAATGCAACACTAGATGGAAATAAATTTTGTGACGTTGCAGAAGCTTATCGAAACAATGCCACAGCGAATGCATGCCGTAATCAAAGCTAAAGGATTTTTTTTTGGGTGGTGACTTTTTTTTGGGACAGGCAGTGTACCTTTATCATTTCCACGAAGCAACTACACATCATGTTAGTATATCTTACAGCTGTGATTATTATAATGGATCGGAGTAAAATAACCAAATAGACATTATAATTTAATATATAAAAATAACTAAAAATATATATTTTGGTAAGATTATCATGAGAATTTATGCCAAATATTTATGTCACTCCCTTTAGACTAAATCTTAAATCATTCTTCTAATCTTGATCAACTCAATGTAATTTAATAGATAGCACATTGAAAAACCTTCTAAACGCAAGCGCAGTTGAAAGTTAAAAACTGAAGAAATAAATCTAAGTCCCGTATCATGCGTATTGAGTACAAGGGAATGAAAATCCAACTATTTCCCTACTCATGCGCATTGGTGCATCTAGGTGAGCAGACCTCCGCCTATTACATTGGAGTATGACAAGCTGCAAGTGCTTTTTGGCTTCCCCCTCTACATGTTACACAAGCGGTGAGAACATATTGGGTAAGATAGAAAGGAAAACCGCCCCTTATGCTGAAATTAGCACTCGCTATAGCGCTCGTGTTAGTAGTAGCTCCAGTACCCCTGAGGACGCCTTGTTTGCGGCAAAACATGTTGAGGGAGCTGCGATTCTATTTTTAAAATTAAATGGCCGTTTGTTAATACAAATGTAGGAACGGGGTGTGCTGCAGGCACCCTGAACATTTGTTTGAGAGAAACAATTTAGTAAGGGAGGCATTAGCGACTAGGGACACAGATCAGTATTGCTGTAAAGGAGAGGTTATTAGCCTAGGGATATTAACCTAGGGAAAGTGAAAAGTATCCAGATACAATCTACTGTACTACCAGCAACAATACCCTACCGCTAATCCACCAGAGTTTGATGGCAATTTAGTAGCGAACAGGATACTTTGTCGCTACAATTACTACTTTTTTGTAAACGCAATAATGATATAATACGATACAATACTGCCATAGCACAGTATCTCATATGGATATGAAGATAATATCCCAATGAGACCTCCCACACACAAAAAAATAATGTCTGGTAAAATTAAAGACAAGACTATATACCGAGATAAGGGAAATACAAGACATTGATCTCTACTGTACCATATGACCATTTTTATTTTTTAAACTATTTTGGGCTGATTAATGATCTTAATGAATATAATAAATGTTATGTTTTAAATAAAACATTACGACCAGAAACAGGAACTAGATAGCCTCAAGCTATTGAACCATGCACTATTGATTAATTCTGGGTCCACTAAGGGTCTTTTTTCGGATTTACTAATAACAATGCCTCCACAGTTCCCCCATTAGTATAATCCCACCATAGTGCCCCCAGTAGTAATAAGGCCCCCTACAATGCCCCAAGGCCTCAAGTAGTAATAACGCCCCTCTGTAAGGCATTCCTATAGAGATCTACTCTACGTAGTAATAATGCCCCCCTATAGTGCTTCTAAAAGTTAAAATGCCCCCTATAGCACCCACAGTAGTTACACTGCCCCTATACGTCATCAGAAGTTATAATTCTGTCTATAATGCTCACAGTAGTGTGGGGATTCGCTCTGGTAGACAGGGTGTGCAGATGCAGTATAGAGGCAAATTACCAGTTCTTAAATCAAACTTCTTCTGTGTTTATCCACACATAAAGCAAAAACCAAACGTCACTTTGCAGTCTTGGTGTTAGTTCACACACAATAGAAAGTCCACATAGCAAAAATCACCTTGTTGGCAGTCCATAGCCTGCTTTTAGGGGGTCCGTTTCTCCTTACAGATGGGTCTAAATCCTCCAGCATGGCACAAACCTCAGAACCCAGCCCACACGCCTCCTGAGCTCCACTGTCAGACTGAGGTGATCCTCCTCACCTGGCAGTGCTGACTAGTTTTTAGGCCTGGCAAAACCCAGCCTGGAACATGGGGAGTAGTTTCCCACCCAGCACTTTACTACTCCCAGTAAGAGCTGTCCAGGATCAGCTATACAGCCATACTAAGTATTAAGGTGTCAAACAGCAACTGCTGCTGACACATAAAAAACGTCTCTTACTCCACCGAGGCCAGGAACCTCGGTGACACATACCTATCATCCACGATGATTCCTTGTACCTTCTTACATACCTCCCCCCTTTGTTCAACCCTGAGGGGGTGAACACATGACATACAGTATACTCGGGACAGGGCATCTGCCTTTCTCTGCAACCGGCCTGCCCTGTGTTCTATGGAGAAATTAAAATGTTCTAAGGACAGGAACCACCTGGTGACTCTGACTTTGTTTACTTGGGGTTTAATCACTCCGTGCCCATTGACATACCCCAGGTATTTAGTCTCCTCTAACCCTATTGCACATTTTTTGGGGTTAGCAGTTAGGTCAGCTTTCTGAAGGGAGTCCACTACAACCTGCACTTTGGGTAGGTGACTTTCCCAATCTTTACTGTGGATGACAATATTGTCTGTCCAGTCGAAGCATACCGACGATGTGGACGCAGCACAATGCCCATAAGCCGTTGAATAGTGGCGCTTCAGGTGTGATGAAGGCAGTTTTCTCTTTGGCAGTCTCCATTAAGGGCACCTGCCAGTACCATCTCGTGAGGTCCAAAACAGAAAAATACTGTGATTGTCCTAACCTTCCGATAAGCTCATCCACCCGGGGCATGGGAAATCTCGTTAAGTTTACAAAAATCGTTACAGAACTGGAGTGTCCCGTCCAGCTTGGGTATTAGCACTATAGGACTAGCCCACTCACTTTTAGACTCCTCAATAGACTCCTCAATGATGTCTAGCTTCAGCATCATCTGCACTTCCTCTGAGATGGCTTGTTGCCGAGCCTCGGGTACCCGGTATAGTTTTAGCCGGACTTTCGCCTGAGGCTCAGTGACAATGTCATGCCGAATTGTGGAAGTGCATCCAGTGAGATCCGAAAACACACCCGTGTTCCGGCTAATAAACTCCTTGGCCTCCTGAACCTGCTTAGAGTAGAGGCTGTCAGCAATTTTTACTGTGGCAGCCGCTTCCCTTGCTTCCAAACCTGGCCGCGGGCTATCTTCATTACAGGTTTCCCTATCTTTCCACGGTTTGAGTAGATTCACATGATACACCTGCTCTGGCTTTCGCCTCCCTGGCTGGTGTACCTTGTAATTTAGTATTGAGCGGCAGGGGCAATATTCAAATTAGCAATATTTTGTGAATATTTTGTAGAATGTTCGTTGAATATTCGCGAATTTGAATATTCGTTATAGTCTACATTCCTTTTTTTTACTCGAAAATCGTCAAGGTAATGATCGCGTAATATGCAATCAATACAGGCGTGGGTCAAAAACTAATATATAGCACTATAGAATATAATGCTATATATTTGTTTTTAGAATATTCATAATTTTTTCCATCTGAACACATGATTGGCCGAAAAGCAATTTATGTACAGAGGAATCATGACTTCAGATGAAAAAAATTACGAATATTCGCAAAACGAATATATAGCACTATATTCTAAATATTCGCAAATTCTCAAAGTTGAGATATTCTCCAAATTTTTCAAGTACCTCATAGGGCCCCTGCCACCTGGCCAGGAACTTACTATCCATGGCACCAGAACCAAAACCCGATCACCCAGGTTAAAGATCCGGACCCGAGCCTGCCGATTTTACATCCGACTCTGGGCTCGCTGAGCGGCCTCCATATGCTCCCTGACAAAAGGCAAAACAGTCTCTATCCGCTGTTGCATCTTGGTAACATACTCAAGGACACTTCTATGTGGATTGGGTTGCTGTTCCCACGCCTCTTTAGCTACGTCCAACAAACTGCGAGGATATCTGCCATATAGCAATTTGAAGGGCGAGAACCCAGTAGAGGCCACCTCTAGTAGGGGCACCTCTCGCACGGCGAAACTTCTGATAGGAAAGAAGAATGTCCAAGTCCTTCACATCTTTAGACACCACCCTTTTTAACATGGTTTTTAATGTTTATTAAACCTTTCACCTAGACCGTCCATTTGAGGATGGTAAACGGACGTCCGTAACTGTTTGATATGCAACTTACAGAGCTCCCTCATCACCTTAGACATAAAAGGGGTCCACTGGTCAGTCAGAACTTCTTTAGGTAGCCCCACTCAGGAGAACATTTCCATTAGCTCCTTAGCTATCAGTTTAGTCGATGTACCGTATTTTTAGCCCTATAAGACGCACCGGCCCATAAGACGCACCTAGGTTTTTGGGGAGGAAAATAAGAAAAAAAAATTGTAACCAAAAGGTGTGCTGTGTGTTTGGTGGGTTTGGAACTAATGGTGGTCTGTGGATGGCACTATTACTGGGGATCTGTGGATGACTGACACTGTTATGGGGGGGATCTGTGGATGACGGACACTGTTATAGGGGGATCTGTGGATGATGGACACTGTTATAGGGGGGATCTGTGGATGACGGACACTGTTATGGGGGATCTGTGGATGACGGACACCGTTATGGGAGATCTGTGGATGACGGACACTGTTATGGGGGGGATCTGTGATGGACACTGTTATGGGGGGATCTGTGGCTTGCACTGTTACAGGGGGATCTGTGGCTGGCACTGTTACAGGGGGGATCTGTGGATGGCACTGTTATATATGTGCCATCCACAGACCCCCCCAGCCCATAACAGTGCCATCCACAGACCTCCCCAGCCCATAACTGTGCCATCCATAAGATGTCTTATTCAATTAATAGGTTTTAAACATGCCCCCCAACTCCTAATAGTACCTTACATCCTAACCACTTCAGTACAATAGAGGCAGGCAGGCCGGCGCGTCTCTCACTGACGTCACTTGCCTGCGCTGCCTGCTTCATTCATAAAGTAGGCGGCGCAGGCACGTGACATCAGGGAGTTACGCTGCCGCCCAGCCTGCTCTGCCTGCATTCTACTGAAGAAGTTAGGATGTAAGGTAATAATAGGAGTGAGGGGGCATGTTTAATAACTATTAATTGAATAACCATTGTATATTAGTATACCGGAGCGGCGTGCAGGGCTATAGTACAGTGACTGCACCGCCCCTGCCGCTATTGCCGGCCCCCAGCTCCTCCTCCCAGTCCCTCCCCGAGTCCCCGCTCCGTACATCGCAGCTTGTGATGTAAAACTGGCAGCATTCGCCCCATAAGACGCAGGGACATTTTCCCCCCATTTTGGGGGAGAGAAAAAGTGCGTCTTATGGGGCGAAAAATACGGTATGTCGCAGAGGCACCGCCTCCGGGTACCGAGTGGTGTAATTTAGGACGATCAGGATGTGTTGGTGTCATCTAGTGGACTTCGGTACTGGGCCTACGAGGTCCATCGCGACTCACTCAAATGGTACCTCGATGATTGGGAGAGGTACCAAGGGACTGGGGAAAAGCTGCTGGGGGCTAGTTGCTTGGCAGGTCGGGCAAGACTTACAAAATTCGTCCACCTCTCTAAACACACTGGGCCAGTAAAACCGTTGTATCTGGTCCTGTTTTTTCTGCATTACCAGATGCCCTCCGAGAACATGTTGGTGGGCTAACTCTAACACTAGCTTGCGATAAGCCTGGGGCACCATTAACTGTTCAATATGTTCACCCCGCAGTTGGTTTACCTGATGCAACATATCCTGATGAACCACAAAACGGGGAAACACAGACTCTGCCCCTAGTTGTTGTGACTCACCATCTACTATTAATACATTTCCCCAAGCTCGGTATAGGGTTGGTTCTCGGTGTTGTGCAGTACCAAAATTATCCCCAGAGACATTAATGTCTGCCAGCTCAGGCCCCGGCGGCAAGTCTTCTACATCTCCCACCATTACATTCAGTGGTGTCGTCCCCTCATCTTCCACCAAAGTGGCAGTCACCCCTACCGCTATCCCTTCTGCCTCGGGTTTCCAGGGTTCTGGCCTCCCCCTGGAGCCAGGCCACTCTGATGGGGTTCCTCCTGTCTCATAGGTATCAGTCACTCTGGCCACAGTGCAGGGAAGCCCAGGGAATTCTCTCCCTATTATAAGTTTGTAGTGTAAATTTGTGGCAACTGCCACTTCGTGAGTCCACCTGCTGGCCCCTGTGGTTAGTAACACCAGGGCGGTGGGATAGGGAGTTACAGAAAGCTAGGAATAAAACTTAACTTGTAATCACCACATTAATATTAAATCACTTCATATTCCTCTAAAATATAACAAACATTGCTCATAATTGGACCAAAAACACCAACACATGCAAATATACACAGAGGGGAGGGCGGGTATGATACACTAGGAAGAGATGTCCCTAATAAATCCCTAACTAATACCTCAACCCACAGGAACACCCTGATGGTGGATGGCCTGTGGTCCCGTGCCTGTCCTATCTCACCCTACATTGCCCTAAATACTCCCAACACATTTCCCCAATTATTGGTTCATCAGGGGAAAAAATATGGGGCAGAAAGTAGAAAATAATAAACAACAATTGGTCCAGAAGAACTACATGGTATTTAACTGGTAACTGAACCGCAAAAAAGCTGAAGATACAAATACCTCTTATTGTTAGCATATGAATACCTGAAGCATTTGTTTATCAACATTCACATCAATCGATACACGTGATAAAACCTGAATCTTTGGAAAAAGTGGTTGTAACAGTTCCCAGTCCGATAGACAGTTATCAATATGTGTGTAATCAACCAGTGTAGGATTGATCATGTAGACATTAATCCATAGGCAGTTAGAGCACATACGTGAGACAGCCACATACGGTTTCAGACATCAATAATCAAAGCACAGCACATATAATTGATTGCTGGCCTAGAACAGATCGAAAAATTTTCAGGTTTATGTTTATACAATACCAAGTAACCTGAGGTATTGTAATGACCGGTGTCACGCACAGGGAGGAAAACAGGGAAAGCCCTGCCTAAGGGAGAGGGAAAGGTGGTGACCCCTAACTCACCTTGCGGCTGGCACCTGACTGCCCTGACGTCCCTAGACGGGTTCCTCACCCGTGCGGCGATCACGTGCCTAAACCCTGGCTTTCCCTGAAATGAGCCCTAGATAGTGAACGGGCCGGTGGGATCGCTAGTCCTCACCACTGCACTAAGAGGGAAACACCAGGGAGAGGACAGACAAACACAGACAAACACAAACACCCAGGTGGACGACAACAACTGTCCACAAAGGTCCAACAGGGATCCGGAGGGTAGCGTTCTGAATCAACAGTCAGAGAACGCAGCAACACAGCTCCAGTGGGTCAGGATAGATGTCCAGGCAGGAAGCTCTATCTCTGGCAACCAGAGAAGTGTGAGAGAGGAATATAAGGAGGTTTGGGAGTGCTGGACAAGGAACAGCTGAGGAGAAGGAGCTACGGATCCCTGAGTGAGCCAAAAGGGTTTGTAAAGCAAACCCAGAAAGCTACCATAAGGAAAACAGCCCTATCTTAAATAGAGCGTGCAGCCAACCGCTGCGACTTCCTGACCCCGGGTATAACGGAGTCAGGCGTGGTTCTCGATACCCTCGTGACAGGTATAGTCAAAAAGTCGCAATCAATTAAGCCTGGTACATCACTAAGCTGGATACATATATTTGATTGCTAGCCCGGGACAAATAAAGTATAGATGTATAATCAAAAAGTCCGGTACATATAAAAGCTCAATACATATATTCAATTGCTAGCCTTAAACAAATAGAATCACCCTCCGACTAATGTTTATGCATCACAAGGTTACCGAAGGTCTGATTCGAAGGCTGAAATGAATAAAGCCCGGTACATGAAAAGTGATGTTCAAACTACAATTGATGGTCACAAGGACCTCTCACATGTACAGTAGATGTTAGACTGCCATGGCGATTGCGGCGTGGTCCACCTTGATATGCATGTACAACCCATATCAGGTCAAACCTCCACTTTATAGTGGACAGGCATGTGGAACATCCGGTGAGTGGAGCGCAAACTGCGCTCCACCAACGGGAAGAACAGTCGCGCTCCAAAAAATGGAACACAACGTGTGTTCCACAAGAAAGAGGATAAATCAGATAGGGTGCAAAACAAACCTAAAGAAGTCTCCTGAGGTACAATAATGGTGAAACGCAAATGCGCCCTCAGGGTAATATAACATGTCGTAGAGGGTGACCTGTACACATCATAGTACTGGTGACTTGACAAGATAATTAAAACAACATATTGGAAAGGGAATCCTTATACCAGAGACTCAGATAGGTCATTGATAATCATGCCCCCCGAAACAATGCCAGAACAGGTCAGAAGCACAGAGGTTAAGAAATGATAAGCTCAGAGTCCTGTCTACAAATGCTCGCAGTTTAGGTAAAAAAATCAATGAACTTGGGTCAATAATGGCATCTGAGAATGTAGATTTAGTGGCTGTTACGGAGACATGGTTTAATGAAAGAAATGACTGGGACATAACCATACCAGGGTACTCTTTATACAGAAGAGACAGAGAAGGCAAGAAAGGAGGAGGAGTGACCCTGTATGTGAAAGATAGCATTAAATCTAACCTAATACAAGTTGGTGAGGCCAACATAGAGTCAGTTTGGGTTACGTTGCAGTTTGCTAATCATGCAGTAACTTGTGTAGGTGTGATATATAGACCACCTGATCAAGTTAAAGAACTAGATGATCTACTAGTTGAAGAAATAGCTAAAATGACGATGAAAGGAGAAGTTATCATTATGGGAGATTTCAATCTTCCAGATATAAACTGGAAAACCAAAATAGCAAGTTCTACCAGGAGCACAGATATTCTAAATTCCCTACTGGGGTTATCCCTACAACAAATGGTTGAGGAGCCAACCCGGAGGGAGGCCATTTTGGATTTGATATTCACAAATGGGAATTCGGTATATGATGTCATTGTAGGCGAAACCTTGGGATCTAGTGATCACCAGTCAGTGTGGTTTAATATAAGAACTGTGAAAAAGTCCCACCACACAAAAACAAAAGTTTTAGATTTTAGAAAACCAGACTTTTCAAAAATGAAATTAGTCATAAATGAGTCCTTATCAGACTGGAACGGATTACATGGAGTCCAGGAGAAATGGGACTACTTAAAAGGTGCATTATTGAAGGCAACAGAAAATTGCATTAGACTTGTCAGTAAAAGCAAAAAAAGGAAGAGACCACTGTGGTACTCAGCAGAAGTGGCCCAAATCATTAAAAAATAAAAAGCTAGCATTTTGTAATTATAAAAAAAACCAGAGCAATGAAGATAAGGAAATCTACAAGATTAGGCAGAAAGAGGCCAAGCAAGTTATAAGAACTTCTAAAGCTCAGGCAGAAGAAAAACTAGCTCAGTCTATGAAAAAAGGGGATAAGACATTCTTCAGATATATAAATGAAAAAAGGAAATTAAAACAAGGAATAACTAAATTAAAAACAAAGGACGGAAGGTATGTAGAAGAGAATAAAGGGCTAGCCGACTGCCTTAATGAATACTTCTGTTCAGTTTTTACAAAAGAAAAAGAAGGAGAAGGACCTCCACTAGAAAGTATGACTATTAAATCGTTTGATGCATGTGTCTTTACAGAGGAAGATGTTCTAAGTTTGCTGTCTAAAGTGAAGACAAATAAGTCACAGGGGTCTGATGAGATACACCCAAAATTATTAAAAGAGCTTAGTGGTGAGCTGGCAAAACCGTTAACAGATTTATTTAACCAATCATTAGTAACAGGAGTCGTCCCGGAAGATTGGAAATTGGCAAATGTGGTGCCCATTCACAAGAAAGGTAGTAGGGAGGAATCGAGCAACTATAGACCAGTGAGTCTGACATCAATAGTAGGCAAATTAATGGAAACCCTACTAAAGGATAGGATTGTGGAACATCTAAAATCCCATGGATTGCAAGATGAAAAACAACATGGGTTTACTTCAGGGAGATCATGTCAAACAAATCTTATAGATTTTTTTTGACTGGGTGACTAAAATAATAGACGGTGGAGGTGCAGTAGACATCGCATATCTAGATTTTAGTAAGGCTTTTGACACTGTCCCACATAGAAGACTTATCAATAAACTGCAGTCATTGAGCATGGACTCCCATATTGTTGAGTGGATTAGGCAGTGGCTGAGTGACAGACAACAGAGGGTTGTAGTCAATGGAGAACATTCAAAACAAGGTCATGTTACCAGTGGGATTCCACAGGGATCTGTACTGGGACCAATTTTGTTTAATATCTTCATAAGTGATATTGCAAAAGGCCTCGATGGTAAGGTTTGTCTTTTTGCTGATGACACAAAGATATGTAACAGGGTTGATGTTCCTGGAGGGAAACGCCAAATGGAAAAGGATTTAGGAAAACTAGAAGAATGGTCAGAACTCTGGCAACTGAAATTTAATGTGGATAAGTGCATGATAATGCACCTGGGGCGTAAAAACCCAAGGGCAGAATATAGAATATTTGACACAGTCCTGACCTCAGTATCTGAGGAAAGGGATTTAGGAGTAATTATTTCAGAAGACTTAAAGGTGGGAAGACAATGTAATAAAGCAGCACGAAATGCCAGCAGAATGCTTGGATGTATAGGGAGAGGTATAAGCAGTAGAAAGAGTGAAGTGCTTATGCCGCTGTACAGAACACTGGTGAGACCTCACTTGGAGTATTGTGCGCAGTACTGGAGGCCATATCTCCAGAAGGATATAGATACTCTAGAGAGAGTTCAGAGAAGAGCTACTAAACTAGTACATGGATTGCAGAATAAAACTTACCAGGAAAGGTTAAAAGACCTTAATATGTATAGCTTGGAAGAAAGAAGAGACAGAGGGGATATGATAGAAACTTTTAAATACATAAAGGGAATCAACTCGGTAAAGGAGGAGAGCATATTTAAAAGAAGAAAAACTACCACAAGAGGACACAGTTTTAAATTAGAGGGGCAAAGGTTTAAAAGTAATATAAGGAAGTATTACTTTACTGAGAGAGTAGTGGATGCATGGAATAGCCTTCCTGCAGAAGTGGTAGCTGCAAATACAGTGAAGGAGTTTAAGCATGCATGGGATAGGCATAAGGCTATCCTTCATATAAGATAGGGCCAGGGACTATTCATAGGATTCAGATATATTGGGCAGACTAGATGGGCCAAATGGTTCTTATCTGCCGACACATTCTATGTTTCTATGAAAGAGAGTGTTTATTTCAGGCTAAAAGAGCCTCACAGAGCATATAACAACCAGATGAGCAATTAACACAAATGAAGTGGATGATGCAGATATATATAAGGAAAACCCATTGTTGCTAAGGATAACCAGAAATCACAGTAAACGATAATACTTCAAGACGCTTCGCGCGCTGATATGAATGACCAGATTATGCACCCCATTCTATATAGATCCTAAGAACAATTGGCCAAAATAAGTCACTCCCACACCAGAGACACCAGGAAAATATTATCACAAAAAGCACAAAAAAGAGGAGACTGGGATCAAAAACGGTAGATCCATTCGGACTCCTTTTGTAGAATCGGTAGATTCCAGTCACCCCTCCTCTGGGATTCCTTGGAAAGTTCCAATGCCGAGAACCTGAGGACCTCAAGTTTCCTCCCATGTACTTCTCATGTTTTTTTTATGACATTATTGACGTGTTCACACACTCTTCATCGCAGTTCTCTATATGTTTTCCCTATTTAGTCCTTTGGACTTGAACATTGGCACAGATATATGTACCACTCCCTTGCTTCTACAATTAATGAAGTCCTTGGTTATATATTTACGTCCAGTGGTAGAGCAAGTGTTGGTTTTCGTATTGGAAATAAATCTACAGGCTCCACATCTGCCGCATTTAAACATTTCTAAGGGCCTGCGATCAAGCCATGTGCCCACCTCTTTAGGGCTGGAATAATGACTATGCACGAGACGGTCCGCCCTTTACGGAAAGTGATGCTCAGGTTGTGGAGGGATCGCACCAATGAGATCTGGGTCCATTTGTAAAATGGGCCAGAATTCGTTTAGGATATTCCAAATCTCCTTATTTGCTATATCAAAGGTAGAAATAATGCAAAACATGTTATCATCCTGGCACTGCAATTTAATTTTTGGAATTAACAATTCATTTCAGTCCTGATCTCTTGCATATTTAAATGCTTCTCTCAGGACAGATGCCGGAATCTGTCCCAAAGTTTTCTTGATTCCATATCAGAAAAACATCATCAATATATCGCGTCCAAAACCCTATCTTCTCTGTCCACCACATCGGCTCCCCATAGCGGTCCTCCTGAGCTGGTGGTAGAAGTGACCGTCAAATAGAAAACAATTGTGTGTCAACACAAACTCCAACAAATCCACCACAAATTGTGGACACCTCTGGTTTTAAAAAAGGGGAGGTGGCCCTCAGGCCCTCGACATGCGGGATAGAACTATATAGAGATTCATCATCTATACTTGGCAACATATAATCATAGTCAAAATGTAGGGTCTTTTAAGTCTCCATGGATGCACATGACCCCGACTTTCCGGCCAGTATACTCCGGACCTGTATACCGTACCAGGGGAGCCCTTACTAGGGACACCAGACTCCCTGAGTCCAGCAGAGCCTACGCTGGAGTGTCTCCCACTTCCACTCAGCACAAGGGGTTTAGAGTTTCTGGGGTACCTGCTGCACACAGCTTTCTGACATATAATGACTGACGGTAGCCATAGTTAGTATCCATAAGTTCCACCTGATGTGGACAGTCAGCTCTTACATGGCCAGACTCCTGACACCGCCAGAAGACTATCGGAGCCAGGTTCTTAGGGGGTACATCCAGGGTGGGTTTGGTTGGTATAAGTCGCCGGGTCTGGAATGAAGATTTACAGGGTTTGACTGCCCCCTCCCAAAAGAACCCCCTGTAAGATTCTTAGTAGCCTCTTAGCGCTCCACCAGGTCCGCCATTTCCAGGGCATTGCCAGGAGGCACCTGGCCGATCCAGTGCTGGAGAAGGGTGTGGCAGAACCCTCCAGAACATATCAGCCAATAGTCTATTCAGCATAGCCGTGGGACTCAGCACATCAGGCTGTAGCCACTTTTTCAAGAAGTCATAATATTGGGGTCTCGCAGGCTCCGCCGGCTTAAACCCTCACTGATGTACCCGCTGGGCCTGGACCAACACATTCACCCCCAGTCTAGCCAAAATCTCATCCTTTACTATTTGGTAATCGGATGCCAGAAACGGAGCGATGACCTCAGCCCACTGGTCTCGGAGTAGCTTCTCCCTGATGGCCACATTCTCGTACATCGTCAGGTAGGTTTCGATGTCTTCTGCGGGGGTCATCTTAGGAATCGCGGCACGGACTGCTCTCCGGGAATCATTGACGTTCGGGGTTGCGCCTGCTGTCTTTAAAGCCATCACATGTTGTAGCAGCAACTGGTTGCTCTCCTGCTGCTGCTTATTAGCCTCTTGTTGGTGCTGGTTTGTCTCTTGCTGCTGCAGATTAGCCTCCATGAGGGCCTTCACCACAGCCTCCATTTTGTCGTGGGGCACTGGTTATAATACAGCTGGTTTAATGTACGACATACAACCGTGCCTGGAAAAATGCATAACCCCAAAATATCAGTGTTCACACCAGCCTCACTACTCTTGCCCGCATCCTCCACCAATTGTAGGGATTCGCTCTAGTAGACAGGGTGTCTACCTTTATTCACACATAAAGCAAAAACAAAACGTCACTTTGCAGTGTTAGTTCACACACAATGGAAAGTCCACATAGCAAAAATCACCTTGTTGGCAGTTCTGCCTCCAGCAGTCCATAGCAGGCTTTTAGGGGGCCAGTTTCTCTTACAGACGGGTCTCAGCTAGTGATGATTGAGCACCAAAGTATTCGGGTGTTCAGGTGTGTGTCCCGAACACAATGCTATATTTGTGTGCTCGGCCGAGCACCCGAGTATAATGGAAGTCATAGGGAGACAACCAGACACCCCCTGCTCTGTAGAGAGGAGAGTGCCTGGTCCATTGGAAAAGGTCAGGAAGTGACAGAAACACCACCGAAATGGATCAAAACAGAATGGGGATGATGTCTGGATGCATCTTGGACTCCAGGTCGCTGCTGGGAACCATGTTGTCCGAGTTGTACGCCACTTTTACAGACTGACAAAAATAAATTTTACATGAAAAATTGTTAGGAAACATTCTTTCCTATATATTCAATTTTATATAAAGTGCAAGTGTTGCAAAAAATTACAAGCAAGAGGCACTCCGAAACAGCCTGTATATCACATAGAGGAGGGCCTCATTCACATTGTGGTACAATTGTTCAGGTGGGACTCCTACACTCATAAAGCCTATGCACTAAGTGAAAGGGCTGCCAAAAATTACAAGGAACTGGCACTCCAAAACACTCTTTGTTACACATAAAGGAAACGTTTGATAAAGAAGCTGGATCACATTTTTTCTTTTCTATGATCAAGAATTTCATGTCTTGTTCCCGGCGGATTCCGTGCTTCAACTAATATTCAAACCCAGGTGAGCACACCCAACCTCCTTTTTGTATTATACGCACACACTACAGAGACAGTAGATGAGGACTGTCCCCAGATTATTTAAATTTGCGCTAAAGAAACAGTTTTCGTATGGCGTACTGTATATGTCACAGAACACCACAGAATATGGACACTATTTTAGGCCCAGATTATTGGAATCTGCGGTATAGACACTGTTTTCTGATGTAGTTTATATTTATATTTTTCCCTATATCTGGGCCTGACAACCACACAAGGTGTTGAAGCGCAGATGACACAATTCACGGATTACACAGTTGACAGCAAAAATGTGGACAGATTATGGGAGAAAATTTGTTTTCTGTATTTTAATTGTTTCCCTATATCTGGGCCTGACAATCACACAAGGTAATTCACCGATTACACCGTTGACAGCAAAAATGTGGATTATGGGAAAAAAAAAATTTCACTAATACAGTCCTCATCAAAAGTTTAAGACCGCTTGAAAAATGGCAAAAAATCATATTTAGCATGGCTGGATCTTAACAAGGTTCCAAGTAGAGCTTCAACATGCAACAAGAAGAAATGGGAGTGAGACAAAACATTTTTTGAGCATTCAATTTAATGAAAAAGACAAATAAACTGAGAACAGGCTGTTTTTCAGCTGATCAAAAGTTTAGGACCACACCTCCCAAAAAAAACTAAACCTCCCAAAACAGAAATCCAACTTCCAAACATGAACTCAGTAATGAGTAGCTCCGCCGTTATTGTTTGTCACTTCAAAAATTTGTTTCGGCATGCTTGATGCAAGCGTTTCCATGATGTGAGTGGGAACATTTCTCCAAGTGGTGAAGATGGCCGCACGAAGGCCATCTACTGTCTGGAACTGTTGTCCATTTTTGTAAACTTTCCTTGCCATCCATCCCCAAAGGTTCTCAATTGGATTTAGATCAGGGGAACACGCAGGATGGGCCAAAAGAGTGATGTTATTCTCCTGGAATAAGTCCCTTGTCCTGCGGGCATTGTGTACTGTAGCGTTGTCCTGTTGAAAAACCCAGTCGTTACCACACAGACTAGGGCCCTCAGTCATGAGGAATTCTCTCTGCAACATCTGGACATAGCCAGCGGCCGTTTGACGCCCCTGCACTTCCTGAAGCTCCATTGTTCCACTGAAGGAAAAAGCACCCCAGACCATTATGGCGCCCCATCCACTGTGGTGCGTAGAAAACATCTCAGGTGGGATCTGCTTGTCATGCCAGTAACGTTGGAAACCATCAGGACCATCAATGTTACATTTTTTCTCATCAGAGAATAAAACTTTCTTCCACCTTTGAATGTCCCATGTTTGGTGGTCTCTTGCAAAGTCTAAACTGTAGCAGCAGCTACTTTTAATGAATATAGTAGAGAGAATAAGCAAATAATGATGGCAGACCACAGAAAAAGCAGAAAGCAGAAAGGAGACTTGTAGCAGGCAGCTGTAAGAACAGTTTTGACATACTTGTAGATATATCTTTAGGTTTTGAGAAAAAAAGCAATGCCAGGGTGTGAAGATATGCGTATTATGTGGCCTGTAATTGTACCATGTAATTTGTCTATGGGGTAATTTTCGTGGGTTTATTGTCTGGAGATAGTTTATACACTGTCTGGACTAATTGTCTCCAGGCAAACAAAGGGAGGAACCAAACTGTAACGCATGTACTATTGGTTGTTTCTTGCCTCCCCCGGGGAAGGCCCCCCCTTTTCAGGGGGTACAGGGGGGTGGGGGGTACAGGGGGGGTACAGTATAAATACAAGTTCGGGCCTTCATCACGTTTCGGCTGTTGTTTGGGTACCTGTGATGTGTGTGGGAGTGATACCACTAGCAGTTACACCTCTCACATGAGGGCTTGTTCTGATTGGCTTATCCGGGCTGTTGGCCTGGGAGCCAATCAGTGCTGCAGCAGACAGGGAGGTACCCTAGCAGAACGAGCAGAACGTCATTCTGTTCAGGGCTGTGAAAGAGGGTGATTGGGTGTAGCAATGTCTGCCAGAAAAACAATCTTAAAGGCCCCTTTCACACAGGCGAGTTTTCCACGCGGGTGCAATGCGTGAGTTGAACGCATTGCACCCACACTGAATCTGGACCCATTCATTTCTATTGGGCTGTTCACATGAGCGGTGATTTTCACATATGACTTGTGCGTTGCATGAAAATCGCAGCAAGCTCTATTTTGTGTGTTTTTCACGCAACACAGGCCCCATAGAAGAGAATTGGGCTGCATGAAAATCGCAAGCATCCGCAAGCAAGTGCGGATGCGGTGCGATTTTCACGCATGGTTGCTAGGAGACGACCGGGATGGGGACCTGATCATTATTATTTTCCCTTATAACATGGTTATAAGGGAAAATAATAGAATTCTGAATACAGAATGCTCAGTAAAATAGGGCTGGAGGGGTTAAAAAAATAAAAAATAATTTAACTCACCTTAATCCACTTGTTCGCGCAGCCGGCATCTCTCTGTCTTCATCTGTGAGGAATAGGACCTTTGATGACATCACTACGCTCATCACATGGTCCATCACATGATCCATCACCATGTGATGAACGCAATGACGTCATCAAAGGTCCTATTCCTCACAGATGAAGACAGAAGAGATGCCGGCTGCGCAAACAAGTGGATTAAGGTGAGTTACATTTTTTTTTTTTTTTTTTAACCCCTCCAGCCCTATTTTACTTAGCATTCTGTATTCAGAATGCTATTATTTTCCCTTATAACCATGTTATATGGGAAAATAATAATGATCGGGTCCCCATCCAGAGGCTCACCAATGGTTTACATCTTGTGGTGAACCCTCTGTATTCACTCTGGTGAAGTCTTCTCTTGATTGTTGACTTTGACACACATACACCTACCTCCTGGTGAGTGTTCTTGATCAGGCCAACTGTTGTGAAGGGTGTTTTCTTTACCAGGGAAGGAATTCTTTGGTCATCCACCACAGTTGTTTTCTGTGGTCTTCCAGGTCTTTTGGTGTTGCTGAGCTCACTGGTGCGTTCCTTCTTTTTAAGAATGTTCCAAACAGTAGTTTTGGCCACGCCTAATGTTTTTGCCATCTCTCTTATGGGTTTGTTTTTTTTTTTTCAGCCTAATGATGGCTTGCTTCACTGATAGTGACAGCTCTTTGGATCTCATCTTGAGAGTTGACAGCAACAGATTCCAAATGAAAATAGCACACTTGAAATGAACTCTGGACCTTTTATCTGCTCATTGTAATTGGGATAATGAGGATGTGAATAACACACACCTGGCCATGGAACAGCTGAGAAGCCAATTGTCCAATTACTTTTGGTCCCTTAACAAGTGGGAGGCACATATGCAAACTGTTGTAATTCCTACACCGTTCACCTGATTTGGATGTACATACCCTTAAAAGCTGACAGTCTGCAGTGTAAGCACATCTTGTTTCATTTTAAAACCATTGTGGTGGTGGTGTATAGAGCCAAAAATGTTAGAATTATGTTGATGTCCCAATATTTATGGACCTGACTGTAGGGATCAGTACGCCAATAAACAGGGTAAGGCAACAAATTGCCTGTAAGTGTTCTACAGGGTGGGCCACAAAAAAGTAGCCCGCCTCCAGCGACAATATGTCAAGATGAACAAGCAAGTAGATAGTTTTTTTTTATTACCCACAAGACACAAAATATGCTGAAAGTGGTCCCCGTTCACAACCATGCATCTTTTGGGCACGTCAAATTATGTTGGCTGATACTGCTTGCAGCTATTCAACAGTGATGCTGTGGATAGTGTTTATGATGTTTTCTTGAGTTCATCCAGGGTATGTGGATTGTTAGCGTACACTTTCTGTTTTAAATTTCCCTACGCATGTAGACAAGTCTAGGGAATGTGTTCCTCATTAAGCAGTTCCCGTGCCAGTAAGTTCTGTGAGCTGTGGCATATTGCCCCCATCTTGTTGGAAAAAGCTGAATTTACATGACTTGATAAATGAAACCAAACTTTACCCGTCATGAAGTACAGCAATGGGTCCAAATGTCTGTCAGCAATCATAGTCAGCAACCAAGTACAGTAATTTACACATTTACCTCTGTCAGATTCTTTCAGTTATTCGGTACAGTTTCAGCTTCTGAGATTTCAGCACTCGTTCGACATACACAACCTGCTGAGACAGTCTTCAAGTTGATTTTTGGGGGCTACTTGCAATTGACTGCTGAATTTTATGCACAACTTCAGCCGTCCTGATCGATGGAAGCCTTGTTTTCTTCTATGTTTGCAACAGAGCCAGTTTGATGCCATTTCTGTATTCAGATTCTGAATACAACGTTTATCTGGTGGTTTTGCTCTTGGGTACTTGTCGGCAAAGGTCTCTTGTGTTTCCTTAATCAATCTGCTTCGCACATAGTCTTCCACAATCACTATTTGTTGTTCCAGGGAGAATACCTTCTTTCTGACACAATAGTGTAGTGTCCCACTAGGTAGGGGTGGGCACTACACAAGGGTCAATTGGTGTGCGCGTTACTCCTACTCACAAGGAACAGAAATGTCATATTTAATTCTGCATTTAATGTATGTTCTAATGTGTTTTTATATGCAATGTACCCCTGTATGATGTAACAGCAGGCCTAGTTGGGTGTAGTTAGACATCCCAGACACTAGAGGGAGATAGGGAGCCCCTAGTATAAATGTCCAGGCCCAGACAGGGAGTGTTAGTGCAGAGTCAGGAGTCTGAGAAGACAGAGGTTAAAAAGCCTGCTCCTGACATGCAGCTGGATAGCCCTGGCTGCTAGTGATGTCCAGGAGGCTAGTGAGAAGCTCCAGCCTGCCTGAGAACAAGAGAGCCTTAGTTAGCTCTGAAGACACCCCAGTTGCAGGACCCAACCTCCTGGGAGAAACCCACAGTCATCCACTTTACAAGAGAGGGCGATCCAGGGTAAGCTAAGTGACCCTGATGGGCAGATGAAACTAGAAAGTGCAGCAAGAATCTAATACCTGAGGAAGATAGTAACCAAGGATTTAAGCCACCCTTTAGGCATCCGGGCCTTGGAGATAAAGCCAGAGCAGGAGTTCTAGAAAGGACAGTGTACATTGATTCTGAGGAAAGGTACAACCTGCTGCTGAGTGCTTGTGAATTTACCCTCTGCGTATCTTGCATAAATATTACCTGCCATTTGTGAATAAGCCTACTTGTGGAACTGTGATTGAAGACTGTACTACTACCTGCTGTACAAAGTTGGATTGTTCAGTAAAGTTACGTTTGGTTCACTATTCTACTTGTGTACCTCCATCATTCCAACTACCAACCGGCGTGCCACCGTCCAAAGGCACTGGCGTCACGAATACAACAGGGACCTTGCCCCAGGCACTCAAAATACCCGTAACATCCAGGGCACCTCATCCACCATCAGGCCTGGTCCCTATATACAGAGTGTGCCCCAGAGGAACCGTGTCTACCTCTCCTTCACTGCCACGCGCCTGCCCAGGGTTCTCCAATACAGTGAGTACCCTCGATTGCCCATAACCGTGACCTCACTTCGTCTATACCCTGCAGGTCTGGCGTGTTGCATAAATTGGCGTCACGAACAGGATCCGAATATTCCTGCGCCATAGCGGATTTAAAAACTGTGTGCTGAAAATTGTCTTAAAGTGACATGCCCCAATTGTTTTATTGAAAATTGCTGGGCCAAAGTGAACTGTAATAATTGCGGTGTGAAAATAGCATTGTGTGGACTGTTTTCTACTTATTTAAGCCACCGCTTGCTGTCAATGAATAGACAGCTATTTTGCTCAAAGATGGCCGCTTAGCTTGATTGAAATTGTTTGCTGCGTCATCTTCATCCTGAATTGGCGGTAAAAATTGGCGCCTTCTGCTAAAAGTGCGGGAAGGCTGTATGCTGGCGCCACCGCCCTGTCTGGACATTTGCATGTCTGCTGTAATGGACTCCGCCTCCCCCATACTGGAGTACCTGGGGGGCGGCCTCCCAGTGCAATGGGAGGATCTGTCTGAACTTGTTGGCGCCACCCTGTCGCTCTCCAGAGAAGGATCGAGCATGTTGAGGAGTGAGGACTGTTCTGCTGAGATGTCCGCGCCTGATTTATTAACAATGAATGTGACTGGTGTAGAGCAAGAGGACGCTCCACCGGCCTACTCTCCGGGACCGGAGAGACCCGCCTGCCCGCCACCGAGGACGCAACTGGAGACCTACTATGGCTCCTGGAGAGACTTCTTCCAGCCCTCGTTCAAGTGGTCAGCGTTGATGGCAGAGATTCGGGAGGCCGCAATAAAGAAGACAACTAAAACCAAAATATACTATGAAGAATTGGCAAAGACCATTCACAAGTGCCACACTGACACACAACCCCGCCTGGAAAGGAGAATGGGGTTGGTTGTGGCCCTTGACAAGGACCGAGGCTTCGGTTTCATAAAAGACTACCTTACTGGAAGAGACTTGTATGTCAATCGGAGGTCTGTCAAGCGGAGCTACCTCCCAGAACATTTACATAACCTCCGCGAGGGAGAGGAGGTTGAATTCACCCCTGCTGAGGGCCTGCGAGGCCCCTACGCCACTGCCGTGTCCCGTCCTAAAAAGAAATCGGAGGACTGGGACCTTGATGAGGACCACCCTGGCTGCGAGCAAGAACCTGTGTGCTCTCCAGAAATGGCCCATCATGCCTTTCAAGAAAGGGGCTCCTTCATTGGCCCGAATGTATTTTGGCAGCCGACAGTGGTGGAGAAGAGGGTTAGCCCATGGCCCTCACCTGAGTTGCCTCGCAGGGAGAAAACTGTCCGTGAGCTTCAGGATGCCGAGAGATTCCGAGCTACCCTGGAAAATATCCGCAGAGGGAGGAAAGCGGACGCCTCACCTGAGCCTGCAGCGGCTGCGCAGGACGAACCACCCACCTTCCAAGTGCCGACGGCGACAGCGGAGACCAGCGATCCCGACTCTGAAAGCCTGGACGACCAGATTGTGCGGCTGGAGTTGAAACTACGGGAGCTACGCCAGATTGCCTCCGCCAGGATCCGGACTCCACCTGACCTAAAAGAAAGTGGACGTAAGGACTCGGACGTCTCCGGGTCTAAGGTGAGAGTACCTGTCCCTGACAGTCGTCCCTCCTTAGTACCGGCACCTGCGGTGGGATCGTCATACGCTGTGCACCGGCGCACAGAGCCAGTCGTTCCAGAACCCACCGGACCGCTTGCAGCAGCGGTACCCAGGCCAGTGCAGCAGCCCACGATAGTTATGCCTGCTCCGGTGCGGTCAGCGACTTTGATCACCCCTAGGCCTATGGGGCCTATACCTATTAGGGGTCCGTTTATGTTGCAGTTGCCCCCCAATACAGTGTTGTGGGCACATCAGTCTATTGAACCTCAGTACAGGCCCGATATACAAATGGAGCCAGGGAGCACCACTGAAATGCAAAGTGGATATGACATGCCCCTGTGAATTGGCCTGCTAGGCCCTTGATGTTTGCTTTATTTACCAAGGGATCCTAAAGAAGACTTAACCCTTCCAGGACAGGAGTCCTTCGTTGTTTTGGCCCTCTGTTGCTGCTGCCAGTTACCCACGGCTCAGTGGAGGCGGCAAGCCACTGAAATACCACGTGCAGCAAGGCCATCTTGTTTACAGGACCTCCTGCCTGCTTTCTCAGAGTGAAAACCCAGTTGTGCCTGTTTTCATGTTGCACCTTTTAACCCTTTAACCCCCTTTTCAGGTTGATTACGGGTATTACAGCACTTGTTTTATATATGCCATTTGAATAATGTGGACTATTTTATGTGCTGCTATTTTATTATGCAACTTAAATTTCAAGAATTGGGCCCAGGGATAGACTCAAATGCACATGAGCCTCTGAGATTTTGCTACTATTTCAAAGAAATGTGCCCAGAGATGGACTCCACCTTGTGCGAGCCTCTGTGATTCTATCTTCCTCTCTATTTGCATCTGCGATATCCTTACTTGGCTGTGGATTGAACAAAAAAAAGAAGAACCTGGGTACGGACTCATTTTATATGCTTTGAGCCTCCAAGAATTGTTATTTAATGTTTTACATTTTCCATGGACTACAACTGTTCCATCATGGACAATTTGCACTTAAAAGTATTATTATGGACTATCCTGGTATTTACTGTTACGCTGTGCCAGGTCAGCGCCCCTGTTCCCATTGTGTTATCCTGAGAGAAGAGAACGACGCCCCTTTTCACCATTACTTGCTCCTAATCCAGTGGAACTGCCTGATGTATACATATAATGTATTTTTGCAAATGTAGATGTGTTTTCCTGCTTTGCTTTATCTTCCCTATTACAGGTGCAGTATCCAGCTGTGCAGGGACCCTCCATGTTGCGCCGAGGACGGGCAACGTTATAGCGTGGGGGTATGTAGTGTCCCACTAGGTAGGGGTGGGCACTACACAAGGGTCAATTGGTGTGCGCGTTACTCCTACTCACAAGGAACAGAAATGTCATATTTAATTCTGCATTTAATGTATGTTCTAATGTGTTTTTACATGCAATGTACCCCTGTATGATGCAACAGCAGGCCTAGTTGGGTGTAGTTAGACATCCCAGACACTAGAGGGAGATAGGGAGCCCCTAGTATAAATGTCCAGGCCCAGACAGGGAGTGTTAGTGCAGAGTCAGGAGTCTGAGAAGACAGAGGTTAAAAAGCCTGCTCCTGACATGCAGCTGTATAGCCCTGGCTGCTAGTGATGTCCAGGAGGCTAGTGAGAAGCTCCAGCCTGCCTGAGAACAAGAGAGCCTTAGATAGCTCTGAAGACACCGCAGTTGCAGGACCCAACCTCCTGGGAGAAACCCACAGTCATCCACTTTACAAGAGAGGGCGATCCAGGGTAAGCTAAGTGACCCTGATGGGCAGATGAAACTAGAAAGTGCAGCAAGAATCTAATACCTGAGGAAGCTAGTAACCAAGGATTTAAGCCACCCTTTAGGCATCCGGGCCTTGGAAGATAAAGCCAGAGCAGGAGTTCTAGAAAGGACAGTGTACATTGATTCTGAGGAAAGGTACAACCTGCTGCTGAGTGCTTGTGAATTTACCCTCTGCGTATCTTGCATAAATATTACCTGCCACTCTGTGAATAAGCCTACTTGTGGAACTGTGATTGAAGGACTGTATTAATACCTGCTGTGCAAAGTTGGATTGTTCAGTAAAGTTACGTTTGGTTCACTATTCTACTTGTGTACCTCCATCATTCCAACTACCAACCGGCGTGCCACCGTCCAAAGGCACTGGCGTCACGAATACAACAGGGACCTTGCCCCAGGCACTCAAAATACCCGTAACATCCAGGGCACCTCATCCACCATCAGGCCTGGTCCCTATATGCAGAGTGTGCCCCAGAGGAACCGTGTCTACCTCTCCTTCACTGCCACGCGCCTGCCCAGGGTTCTCCAATACAGTAAGTACCCTCGATTGCCCATAACCGTGACCTCACTTCGTCTATGCCCTGCAGGTCTGGCGTGTTGCAATAGGCCATTTTTCTCAAACTGAATAATCAATCAGTCTTAGTTTAAAGACCAGACCGATGACGTACATGTTAAACACGCTGTATGTTAAGGCTATTTTCACAGTAGCGGGGTTCAGCAAAAACGCTTCCGTCACTGATAATACAACCATCTGCATCCGTTATGAATGGATCCGGTTGTATTATCTTTAACCCCTTCACGTCTGCAATCTGTATATATACGTGATAGCTGCACATACCCCGTGCAGCTACCACGTATATAAACGTTCTGGCAGCTCTTTAATCCAAGCGCTGCAAAGCGCTTGGATTAAAGCTTCTGCCCCTGCACTGTATGCTGTCACGGACAGCATACAGTGCAGTAATGCCGGCAAGGGACCAATCAGAGTGGCCCCTTGCCGGCAATCGATCCGATTGGTTAGTCTGTGCAGACTAACCAATCGGATCGCGGCAGTGTTAAATGCCGGTTTCAGGCTCTGATCTGCGCTCTGCAGATCAGAGTCTGAAAGCAGATAGTGTACCTCATGCCCCCCGATTTGTGCCCCTCCAAGCACTTAGTGCAGATCTGTGCCCCCTCATCTGTGCCCCTCATCTGTGCCCCGCTGATCTGTGCCCATGCACTTATGCGGTCCGCCGCCTCCCCGCCCCCTGCATTAATTTTCAAGCCGCCCCTCCTGCCCGCCTCCCTCGATATTATGGGCAGCCTCCCGGAACCCCCCTCTTTCCTGCGCTGCCCCCCCCCCCGATCCCCCTGCTGTGTGCGATGGCGGCGGCTCAATTACTGAGCCGCCGCCATCAGCAGAGAGTGTCAGCTCTATGCTGACACTCTCCTGTAACCCCTATAGATGCCGCGGTTGCGGCATCCATGGGGTTAACAGAGGGAGGGAGGGAGCTCCCTCTCTCCACCATCGGGGCTGCAGCGCTGTGATTGCAGCACCCGATGGTTGCCATGGCAACCGGACGCTTTGCAAAAGCGTCTGGTTGCCATGGCAAAGGCGTCCAGTGCTGCCACCTACAGGCAATCTGGAAGTACTATACTTTGCAATGCAAGAGCATTGCAAAGTATAGTACAACTATCAGCCCCACTGGATCTTCAAGATCCAAGAGGGAACTGATAAAAAAAAAGTGAAAATAATAAAAGTAAAAATAAATAAATAAATAAAAATGTAAATTAGAAAAAAGAAATGGCCTTTTCCTATAAAAAAATGAAAAAATAAAATAAAATACACATATTAGGTGTCGCCGCGTCCGTAACGACCATCTCTATAAATATATCACATGATAGACCCCGTCCGATAAACACCATAAAATTAAAATTAAAAAAACGGTGCCAAAAAAGCTATGTTTGTCACCTTACATCACTAAAAGTGCAACAGCAAGCGATCAAAAAGGCGTATGACCCCCAAAATAGTACCAATCAAACCATCACCTCGTCCCGCAAAAAATGATACCCTATTTAAGACAATCGCCCAAAAAATAAAAAAGCTATGGCTCTCAGACTATAGAGACACTAAAACATCATTTTTTGGGTTTCAAAAATGCTATTATCGTGTAAAACTTAAATAAATAAGAAAAAGTATACATATTAGGTATTGCCATGTCCGTAACGATCTGCTCTATAAAACTGTCACATGACCGAACCCCTCAGATGAACGCTGTAAAAAACAAACAAAAAAAAACTGTTCCAAAACAGCCAATTTTTGGGTCACCTTGCCACATAAAGTGTAATAATGAATGATCAAAAAATCCTATGTACCCAAAAATGGTACCAATAAAAACCTCAACACTTTCTGCAAAAAACGAGCCCCTGCACAAGACGATCGGCACAAAAATAAAAAACATATGGCGTTCAGAAAACCAATCCAGCACAATTTACCTTCCAAAAACCATATGGCATTCCTTTCCTTCTGCGCCTGCCGTGTGCCCGTACAGCAGTTTACGACCACATGTGGGGTGTTTATGTAAACCGCGGAATCAGGGTAATAAATTATGAGTTTTGTTTGGCTGTTAACTCTCAATGTGTTAAAGAAAAAAAATATATAAAATGGAAAATCTGCCAAAAATGTGAAATTTTGAAATTTCATCTCCATTTTCCTTTAATTCTTGTGGAACGCCTAAAGGGTTAACAAAGTTTTTAAAATCAGTTTTGAGTAACTTTAGGGGTGTAGTTTCTACAATGGGGTCATTTATGGGGGTTTCCACTATGTAAGCCCCACAAAGTGACTTCAGACCTGAACTGGTCCTTTAAAAAGTGGGTTTTGGAAATTTTCATAAAAATTATAAGAATTGCTTCTAAACTTCTAAGCCTTCTAACGTCCTAAAAAAATAAAATGACATTTCCAAAATGATGCCAACATAAAATAGACATATGGGGAATGTTAAGTAATAAATATTTTATTAGGTATCACTTTCTGTTTTAGAAGCAGAGAAATTGAAATTTGGAAAATTGTGAATTTTTCCACATTTTTGGTAAATTTGGGATTTTTTCCTAAATAAAGGTGAAATTTATTGACTCAAATATATGACTATCATGAAGTACAATGTGTCACGAGAAAACAATCTCAGAATGGCATGGATAAGTAAAAGTGTTCCAAAGCTATTACCACATAAAGTGACGCATGTCAGATTTGAAAATTTTGACCTGGACATTGGGGCATCAATGACCCTTGGTCATGAAAGGGTTAACATAGCCAAAATGGATCCATCATGAACTCAATTGAAAGTCAAAGGGGGACGGATCCGTTTTCTATTGTGTCAGAGAAAACTGATCCGTCCCTATTGACTTGCATTACGGATCCCTCTTGCTCCGCATCCAATGACGGAAAGAAAACCGCAGCATTGCTCTACGGGATGAGAATGCAACCAAATGGAACGGAATGCATTTTGTTCAGTTATATTTCTGTTCAGTTGCGTTTTGTCCCCATTGATAATGAATAGGGACAAAACAGAAGCGTTTTTTTTTTCCGGTATTGAGACCCTAAGACGGATCTCAATACCGGAAAAGAGAAACGCTAATGTGAAACTAGCCTTACACTGTCAAACATACGTTTACCCATAGCTATGTATGTCAGTTTCACTCAGATATCATTTGCTATTGCTGTTATTGCGTTCGTCCTAGGAGGCTAGAGGGGGTTATATACCAATTCTCTGGGCAATTGGATTAACTTCAGTTCAGCCTGAATCAATTCGGGTCCAGGCCAAGCCTTTTCAAAAATGTTATGAACGTGAACTGAACCGAATCGGGAGTGGGTCGCTCATCTCTAATTGGTACCATTTTGGGATACTTAACACATTTTGATTGCTTTTCATTCAATTTTGTTTGTGTGGCATATAAGCAAAATCAATTCTGAAAATGTGTTTTCAGGATTTATTTTTTTACAATGTTCACTGAACAGGATAAATATTTTGATAATTGTATAGTTTGGGCTGTTAAGGATGTCGTTATATAAAAAATGAAGTGGGGATTTTATCTTTTCACATCTTTTTTCCATAAAAAACTTGATATTCTTATTTTTACCACTTACAACAATGGGACTTGAATGCTTCCCTTATACGCTGTTCTACTTATGTAGTACAGTGCATTATGCCATTAGTAGAAAACTGATAGACAGGGCATTAGACCATGCCTCTGGTACAGCCTAATAGTCATTTTGAGAAGGCAGACCTGTGGCCTTCAATAGGGAGCCTTTATTAGCCATTTATAAGCTTTGGCACTCCACAATGTCATTTTCAGGAGGATGTGGCCATGGGTGGCAATGGAAGCCCTTTTCCCTCTGAACCACTTAGATGCCTTGGTTGCTATCCACCATGGCATCTAAGGGATTAAACAGCTGAGTTCAGATGTTAGAGCAAGTTCTGGCTGTCACTGATGCAAAAAAATGTACATGCAAGTTTAGAGCCTGTTAGTGACATGTGAGCAGTCACTAATTGGTTGTCCAGGATCAGAAAAAGGGAATTGCTTTTAGTTTTTTTAGAAACAGTGGCACATCTGTCCATGGATTAAGTCTTGTATTGCAGTCTCACCCCAATAACTTGAAAAGGGATGAGATATGATACCGAACAAAGTGCATGGACAGATGTGGCATTGTTTCGGGAAGTAAATCAGATCTTTTGCAATCCTCATTGTGTTTACCCCAGATAGCTATATAAATGTGTCAACCCCAGTGAGGTGAAAGATAGATGTGACTGGATATATCCTGAAGATACATTGGTACTATTTAACAAAAACATTTATAAACTTTGTTCTAAAAAAGCTCAGGATCCAATACAATTTTGCCGAATGGATGCAGACCCATTCATTTCAATGGGGCTGCAAAAGATGCGGACAGCACACCATGTGCTGTCCGCATTCGCACTTCCGTTCCACGGCCCCACAAAAAAGATAGAGCGTGTCGTATTCTTGTCCACAGCCAAGGAAAACATACAGTGATCCCGCATATATATATATATATATATATATATATATATATACAGTACAGACCAAAAGTTTGGACACACCGTCTCATTCAAAGAGTTTTCTTTATTTTCATGACTATGAAAATTGTAGATTCACACTGAAGGCATCAAAACTATGAATTAACACATGTGGAATTATATACATAACAAAAAAGTGTGAAACAACTGAAAATATGTCATATTCTAGGTTCTTCAAATTAGCCACCTTTTGCTTTGATTACTGCTTTGCACACTCTTAGCATTCTCTTGTTGAGCTTCAAGAGGTAGTCATCTGAAATGGTTTTCACTTCACAGGTGTGCCCTGTCAGGTTTAATAAGTGGGATTTCTTGCCTTATAAATGGGGTTGGGACCATCAGTTGCGTTGTGGAGAAGTCAGGTGGATACACAGCTGATAGTCCTACTGAATAGACTGTTAGAATTTGTATTATGGCAAGAAAAAAGCAGCTAAGTAAAGAAAAACGAGTGGCCATCATTACTTTAAGAAATTAAGGTCAGTGAGTGAAAAATTGGGAAAACTTTGAAAGTGTCCCCAAATGCAGTCACAAAAACCATCAAGCGCTACAAAGAAACTGGCTCACATGCGGACCGCCCCAGGAAAGGAAGACCAAGAGTCACCTCTGCTGCGGAGGATAAGTTCATCCGAGTCACCAGCCTCAGAAATCGCAGGTTAACAGCAGCTCAGATTAGAGACCAGGTCAATGCCACACAGAGTTCTAGCAGCAGACATATCTCTAGAACAACTGTTAAGAGTAGACTGTGTGAATCAGGCCTTCATGGTAGAATATCTGCTAGGAAACCACTGCTAAGGACAGGCAACAAGCAGAAGAGACTTGTTTGGGCTAAAGAACACAAGGAATGGACATTAGACCAGTGGAAATCTGTGCTTTGGTCTGATGAGTCCAAATTTGAGATCTTTGGTTCCAACCAGCGTGTCTTTGTGCGACGCAGAAAAGGTGAACGGATGGACTCTACATGCCTGGTTCCCACCGTGAAGCATGGAGGAGGAGGTGTGATGGTGTGGGGGTGCTTTGCTGGTGACACTGTTGCATCTTGCAGCGGCATGCTGTTCCATCCGGTTTGCGTTTAGTTGGACCAGCATTTATTTTTCAACAGGACAATGACCCCAAACACACCTCCAGGCTGTGTAAGGGCTATTTGACCATGAAGGAGAGTGATGGGGTGCTGCGCCAGATGACCTGGTCTCCACAGTCACCGGACCTGACCCAATCGAAATGGTTTGGGGTGAGCTGGACCGGACAAAAGGGCCAACAAGTGCTAAGCATCTCTGGAAACTCCTTCAAGACTGTTGGAAGACCATTTCACTCTTGAAGCTCAGCAAGAGAATGCCAAGAGTGTGCAAAGCAGTAATCAAAGCAAAAGGTGGCTACTTTGAAGAACCTAGAATATGACATATTTTCACACTTTTTTGTTATGTATATAATTCCACATGTGTTAATTCATAGTTTTGATGCCTTCAGTGTGAATCTACAATTTTCATAGTCATGAAAATAAAGAAAACTCTTTGAATGAGAAGGTGTGTTCAAACTTTTGGTCTGTACTGTATATATATAAAAGTTAAAAGTTGGGATCAATGGTTGGGTTGAAAGGGATTTTTCATAATTTTACTATTGATACAGCACAGATTATACAAGGCCTACAAGCCTCATCTCTTGTGGAATACAGTACCCCGAATCAGCGCATCTCACACCCTTTGCCAGTTGGTGAACACAATAGCACCTTCCTCCCTTAACAAAAGGCTATTTAAAATCACATCTCGCATACAATGACAGCAACCTATGACAAGTCATTCAACTTATTAGCATTTAGTTTAACCTTGTCAATATGTAAAATAACCCTTTCATGTATTGTATATAGCAGATACCAGTATTGTTTAACAAAGTTTCACTTGTATCTTGCCAGACACTATGTTCCCACCCCCAATACCCTATAAGTATGTGCTGTGGAATAAAGATTTTAGATATTGACAACCCAAGTTCAGTCTGGGCTGTTTTTTTTTATCTCCTGGCCAGTGCAAATCGGATATTCATTGCACAGGGAAATATTCATGGGTTAGAGGTCTGATGCCTCATTGTATAACCATCATAAACCTACCTGGAGAAAAAAAAAACGCTAAAAACCAGATACACACAAAATAAATAGACAACAGTCTAGGCCTCAAAAGCTAAAGAAGAGGGATGGCGACCTCCTAGTAATCCCTAGGCCTTTCCCTAACTTCTGCCAGTATGAGCAGATACTGATGGTGGAAATGCTCATACGCTGGATACCTATGCCCTGCTAAAACTGACGAGCCCTAGGATAAGGTAGCAGGAGACGAGACAGCTGGTTCCTTCCCAGATGAAGAAACCTCCGTCTCCCTGAGGCCTTGAACCAAAACGCACCAGAGAACAACAAACAGAACAGGCAACTTGTAGTTCACTTTGAGATGAATGGAGAAGCAGGAGATTCAAGACAAACAAGCCCTAGCAATTCCAAGAGGAAATATCAACCACCGCATGGTCAGCAGTGTGAGGCAGACCAAAATAGAGCCTCATCACTGATAACAAGCAGAACCTGAGGAGAGGTGAGATCCTGCCAAACAACAACATACAAAGAGGAAAACAGAGAGACCTGTCAGATAGCCTCACATGAAGCAAGTCAATCCAATCTTCTCACCTCTGTCATAGGAGGGACTGTGACACTCATCTCTGGGGACCCAGGCATTTGCTTTAGTAAATTCAAACTACTTTGCAACTAAAAATAAAACTATTATATAACATAGAGGATTATTAGGAAGAATGAGAAGTTTCTGCATTATGTGCTTTTTACAGAGTGTGTTTTAGTTTGCAGTGTTTCCATTATAATGGCAGGGCTCTACACAGTTCCAATCAATACGAGATTGACACAATAATTTATAGCTGACTACCTACCTTACTGCATTGATGTTAAAGCAAAATAGACAGTAGAAAATTTTCATTACCTAGCAATGCTGTATGAAAAGGTGGCTGTGCCATTGTACAGATCAACAATACATTATGTAATAGGTGATCTCTCTGTATCATGTCATTTCTCTTTTATAAATGATGAAAGTTATCTTTGGACTAAAATCTTGCCACCTACTGTATTTTTTTCTGGCATTGTCTTACTATGATATAGATGCTGATAACAAACAAGATGCCATAACAATGAAGGTCGGGTTTTAACTCCTGACTTATCAGAAATAGAAATTGCTAAATTCACGTGACTGTGATATAACAAAATGCCTCTTTGACTTCTGTTGACCTCTGGCAGCACTTACCCTGATCCTTTCTTCCTCAGCAGCAGATACTTGAAGACAGTCGGTCCCATACATATAGTCAGAGGATACAACAGAAATCATCTAGATCAATGACATTCTACTGTGCACAGCCAGACACCTTACATTCAATTGCAATGATCATTAAAAAAAAACATAATCTAAACACAGTTGGTCGAGTCTGTAGTAACCAGAGACCTTCCACCTGAGGACATGTTCACATCAGCACTATTCATTTTCATTAATGGAAAGGGCGTGAGAAGCTGACTTCTAAACATATTCATAAGCATTAATGTTATTTAATTTTAAGAGTTCATCTAAACCCATTTTAAACTGTCCACTGTTCCTGTGTGACCACATCCTGAGGTAGACTATTCCACATATTTACTGTTCTTACAGTAAAGAAGCTTTGTCACCTGAGACTGAACTTTTTCTTCTCCAGTCGGAGGCAGTGCCCCTTGTCTTTTGAGGGCATTTTACATGGAACATTTTTTTACCAGTATTTTTTGTATGGCCCATTTATATATTTATATAGGTTAATCATGTCCCCTCCCTTAGACGTCTCTTCTTAAGACTAAATAAATGTAATTATTTTAATTCTTCCTCATAACTAAGAACCTCCACACCCTTCATCAGTTTACTCTCCTCGATACTTTATCCAGCTCCAGGGCATCATTTCTATGGAATGGTGCCCAGAACTGAACTGCATATTCCAGATGAGGCTGCAGCAAAGCTTTGTAAAGTGCTAATATTATATCCCTCTTTGTGAGTCCATGCCTCTTTTAATATATGAAAATATTCTGCTAGCCTTAGAAGCAGCTGATTGACATTATATGCTCTTATTTCATCCAAATCTTTCTCTACAAGTGACTCTGCCAGTGTTACATCCTCTAGGACATATGATGCACAAAGATTATTACTACCTAAATGCATAACTTTACATTTATCAACACTGAACATTATTCGCCAAGTGGAAGCCCAAACACTCAGAGTAACGTCCAATTTCTGCATTTGCTACATTGTTCTTGGAGGAATGGCAAGTAAATAACTAAGATAAATAATAATAATGATAAACATATACTTTGCATTTACCAGGTACATTTTGGTTAACGCTCATGTTTTCTTCTGTTAGCATTCATTTTTACATAATTCCTAGTTGCCTAGCAACATTGGGATAGCCTTGCATAAGCTCCCTCAACGTGGCAGGATGTTCCCAGCTGCAGATGAAAATTCACATCTTTCAGGTAAGGTAATATTTGCTGGTATGAAAATAGTAACTTCTACTTTTCCATTTATCTTTATAAAACATACAAGCTTGATTGCTCACTTTAAAGAAATCCAACAATTGTTTAAAGAGGTTGTGAAGATGTTAAACTAGTGCTAAGGTTGGGTTCCTGATTACATTTCTGAGATTATCCTAGGACTAAATGTAACACCCCAGAGTTGTGTTACTACACGCCTCTACCCCGCTACTATCTTCTAAGAGCCCGTATATTGTCATCTGATATAATTTATATTATGTCTTCACAAATGTGCATCTAAAACCATGTTAAATACAACTGTTCCTGTAATTTTCCAGGTTCACCAGCAGGTGGCAGCAATGCATTGGCCAGGTACAAGTTACAGTTTAGTATTCCTAGGCTGGAATTGATTATTCCAGCTTAGCTCCCCCTCTGTGTGGAGAGGTTGGCTGTTTCCACATTGTTAGCGTTTTTTCTCAGGCAGGTTTATGATGGTTATATGATGAATATTTCCCTGTACAATTAATATCCGGTTTGCTTCTGTTCAGGAGGTAAATATCAGCCCAGACTGAACTTGGGTTGTCATATATCAGGAATCTTTATTTCTCAGCACATACTTATAGGGCTTTTTGGGGGTGGGAGTATATTGTCTGGCAAGAACCAATTGAAACAATCCTGGTATTCTTAGGAGGCCTTGGGGAACATGTTTGGCAAGATACAGCTGAAACTTTCTTAAACAATACTGGTATCTACTATATACAATAAATGAAACGGGTTATTTTACATATTGAACAGGTTTACTCTACATGCTAATAAGTTGAATGACTTATCATAGTTTGCTGTCATTGTATGTGATAGTTTGCTGTCCTATCACCATGCATCTTTTTTAATTGTGCCAATACTTGAGTCCACATTGACTCTATCTGGACAGAAGTCCTTAACCCCTTAAGGACTCGGCCCTATTTCACCTTCTGGACTTTTTTGCAAATCTGACCAGTGTCACTTTAAGTGCTGATAACTTTAAAACGCTTTGACTTATCCAGGCTATTCTGAGATAGTTTTTTCATCACATATTGTACTTCATGACACTGGTAAAATGAAGTAAAAAAATGTCATTTTTATTTATAAAAAAATACAAAATGTACCCAAAATTTGTAAAAAATTGCAAATTTCCAAGTTTCAATTTCTGTACTTATATAATACATAGTAATACCTCCAAAAATAGTTACCGTATTTTTTGCCCTATAAGACGCACCTGCCCATAAGACGCACCTAGGTTTTTGAGGAGGAAAATAAGAAAAAAAAATGTGCACAAAAAGGTGTGCTTTTGGTGGGTTTTGAACTAATGGTGGTCTGTGGATGACACTATTATGAGGGATCTGTTGAGGACACTGTTATGGGGGATCTGTGGGTGACACTGTTATGGGGGATCTGTGGGTGACACTGTTACGGGGATCTTTGGGTGACACTGTTATGGGGGATCTGTGGGTGACACTGTTATGGGGATCTCTGGATGGCTCTTATTGGGGTTTCTGGATGACACTGTTATGGGGATCTGTGGATGACACTGTTATGGGGGGGATCTGTGGATGACACATATATGTGTCATCCACAGATCCCCTCCATAACAGTGTCCCTGTAGTATGAATGACCCCCAATACAGGGGGTGGGGGTCGCATCTGGTTTTATAATGACAGCGTGGCCCATGCAGTGACTGTATTCTACTACATGGGCCCCGCTCACTGTATATACCGTAATCTTATCTATAATTGTGTCATTGTTAATAGTAATCAGCACCTGTATTACCGTAATCTTATCTATAATTGTGGCATTGTTAATAGTTATCAGCGCTGTGTATTACTTACAACAAGCGCTCGGTAGCAGAGAGGAGAGAGGAGGCAGGCCGGGAGGACGGGCGCTGGCAGCGTGAGTCACTACGTCATGTGCCCACGCCGCCTGCTTCATTCATAAAGTGGGCGGCGCAGGCGCGTGACGTAGTGACTCACGCTGCCAGCTCCCGTCCTCCCGGCCTGCCTCCACTCTGCTACAGAGCGCTTGTTGTAAGTAATACACAGCGCTGATTACTATTAACAATGCCACAATTATGGATAAGATTATGGTATATACAGTGAGCGGGGCCCGTGTAGTAGAATACAGTCACTGCACGGGCCCCGCTGTCATTATGAAACCAGATGCCGGGCCCCAACCCCTCCTCTCTCTCAGCTGATACACCCACTGCGCGGCATCGCGGCACGGCGTATCATTGACAGTTCAGCAAAATGCAGCATTCACCCCATAAGACGCACTGCTATTTCCCCCCACTTTTGGGGGGGAAAAGGTGCTTCTTATAGGGTGAAAAATACGGTATTACTTTACATTCCCCATATGTCTACTTCATGTTTGGATCATTTTGGGAATTATATTTTATTTTTTGGGGATGTTACAAGGCTTAGAAGCAAATCTTGAAATTTTCAGAAATTTTCAAAAACACAACCAGTTCAGGTCTGAAGTCACTTTGCGAGGCTTACATAATAGAAACCACCCAAAAATGACCCCATTCTAGAAACTACATTCCTCAAGGTATTCAAAACAGATTTTAGAAACTTTGTTAACCCTTTAGGTGTTCCACAAGAATTAATGGAAATAGAGATACAATTTCAAAATTTCACTTTTTTGGCAGATTTTCCATTTTAATATTTTTTTTACTTTTACAAAGCAAGGGTTAACAGCCAAACCAAACTCAATATTTATGGCCCTGATTCTGTAGTTTACAGAAACACCTCATATGTGGTTGTAAACACGGCAGGGCGCAGAAGGAAAGGAATGCCATATGGTTTTTTGAAGGCAGATTTTGCTGGACAGTTTTTTTTTACACCATGTCCCATTTGAAGCCCCCCTTATGCAATCCTAGAGTAGAAACTCCATAAAAGTGACCCCATCTAAGAAACTACACCCCTCAAGGTATTCAAAACAGATGTTTACAAATGTCGTTAACCCTTTAGGTGTTCCACAAGAGTTATTAGCAAATGGAGATGAAATTTCAGAATTTAAATTTTTGGGCAAATTTTCCATTTTAATCCATTTTTCCCAGTAACAAAGCAAGGGTTAAGAGCCAAACAAAACTCAATATTTATGGCCCTGATTCTGTAGTTTACAGAAACACCCCATATGTGGTCGTAAACAGCTGTACGGGCACACGGCAGGGCGCAGAAGGAAAGGAATGCCATACGGTTTTTGGAAGGCAGATTTTTCTGGACTGTTTATTTTTACGCCATGTCCCATTTGAATCCGCCCTGATGCACCCCTAGAGTAGAAACTCCAAAAAAGTTACCCCATTTTAGAAACTACAGGATAGGGTGGTAGTATTGTTGGTACTAGTTTAGGGTACATATGATTTCCGGTTGCTCTATATTACACTTTTTGTGAGGCAAGATAACAAGAAATAGCTGTTTTGGCACAGTTTAAATTTTTTGTTATTTACAACATTCATCTGACAGGTTAGATCATGTGATATTTTTATAGACCAGGTTGTCACAGATGCAGCGATACCTAATATGTATACTTTTTTTAATTTATATAAGTTTTACACAATGATTTAATTTTTGAAGCAAAAAATAAATAAATCATGTTTTAGTGTTTCCATAGTTTGAGAGCCATAATTTTTTCAGTTTTTTGGGCGATTACCTTGGGTAGGGTATGATTTTTGCGGGATGAGATGGCGGTTTTATTGGCACTATTTTGGGGTGCGTGTGACTTTTTGATCGCTTGCTATTACACTTTTTGTGATGTAAGGTGACAAAAAATTGTTTATTTAGCACAGTTTTTATTTTACATTTTTTACGGTGTTCATCTGAGGGGTTAGGTCATGTGATATTTTTATAGACCAGGTTGTCACGGATGCGGCGATACCTAATACGCATACTTTATTTTTATTTATGTAAGTTTTACACAATAATATCATTTTTGAAACAAAAAAAAACATGTTTTAGTGTCTCCATATTTTGAGAGCCATAGTTTTTTCAGTTTTTGGGCGATTATCTTAGGTAGGGTCTCATTTTTTGTGGGATGAGATGACGGGTTGATTGGCACTATTTTGGAGTGCATTTGACTTTTTGATCGCTTGCTATTACACTTTTTGTGATGTAAGGTGCCAAAAAATGGTTTATTTCACAGATTTTATTTTTTACAGTGTTCATCTGAGGGGTTATTTTTTACCAATTTTTTTTACTTTATTTGCGGAAAATTACACTTTTGTTTATTTTTACTTGAAACTTTTATTTTTTTGGGGAAAAACTTTATTTTTTCAACTTTTATTTTCACTTTCTTTTTTGTCCCACTTTGGGACCTGAACTTTTTGGGGCATATTCCTATACAATGCATTCCAATACTTCTGTATTGGAATGCATTGGCTGTATGAGTAATACTGTGTGTATACAGCTTCCGGGGCCTGTGAGATCCAGGGTGCTGGATCTCACAGGCTCTTCACCGGAAGCCAGCGCAGATACCTCAGAAAGGCATTGCGCTGCCTTCCATGCCATCAGGTCCCCCCCACAGCCCCATGGGGACCCGATGGCACCACCGCCGCACCAGGTAAAAGCTGCAACCCGCAAGGTCTGACTTGACCTGCGGTTTGCGGCGATCGCCGACACGGGGTGGTCACGGGACCCCCCCCCGCGCATTTAGCCCAGGTGCCTGCTCAATGATTTGAGCAGGCACCTGGTTCCGATCACAGCCGCCCAGCGGTACGTCATGGGTCCTTAAGGACTCGGGATCCATGCCGTACCGGTACATCATGGGTCCCTAAGGGGTTAAAGGATAATTGGCAGGCGTGATATCTGCACTGGGTATTGAAAGAGTGTCACATGTTTCAAAATTAAAACTGCCTTCTGCTGGATCCTGATATCCTGTGACCCCCTCTAAAATCAATCTATAATCCTCTACAGTATACTGTTGACCCTTACTACATTCTTTTCAAGTAGGATACAGTGGCCGCAGATTTTTTTCTGTGGTCTGGTGAATTCTTAATAATATAATTTAAGACAGTGGATGGTAATGGCTTCATTACCATCTGATTCACCATTATTACAAAAGGGAATGCTTCAGCTGCTTTGGGTGGGGTATCTTCTGGTTCAAACCCCTTAATCTTTGCTGCCCTTGCATATATTGTTCTACTGGGCTGTAGAGACTGTACAATAGGTTGATTAGCATGCTCAGAGAAAACCTGTTCCTCAGGTTCTCTAAAGCCATGAACCTGTGGTAGAGTGAAGTGTGCGCATATCTCATTATCTGATTCAGTGGTTAATTTAGTTACTACAGGGTACAATGGCACATATGGGGGTGGGGCAGGAGTTGGAGTTGGGGTTCTACTTTGCTGTCTTGTATTTGAACTGCACAAAGCAATATCCATGCTTTTCCACATGTTTTCATATACATTTTATTCCAGTGAAGGTGTCCTTTGTACCATGGAAAAGTGTCTATGTCATTCAGACATAGGCCCTTGATCATGGCCATATGAAAGTCTAAAAAGTCCTCTATAGCGGCACAGTACGACTTGTAGGCTCTGCTGTGTGCGCCAATGGGCTAGGCCTGTCCCTCGGACAGTGACAGTGACTGTGGGCCTGGGGTATTACTTATTCTGTTTGTACTTGTGTTATTACTGTTTCCAAAGTAAAGTTTCTGTTCTTGTATATAAAGCTGGTGTCAGTGTCGCTTTCCTTGTCTGTGACTTCGCTGTATCCTTGGGAGCCCACCCCAGTACATGGCTTACACCATAGACAGCAGCACTCTGCTTACATAATGAGGTTATCCCATAAATCTGTTTCATACCTTAAGTTTTTTTAAAGTAACTTGCAGTATTTCTAGCATCATACTTTTTAATATTTTGCTTTCATGCATCACCCTTTTCAGCAGGTACTGGACAGAATTAGTGTCCTTCTCCCTCTGGCAGCTGACAATTTAGTCATCGCTTTCTACCATGTTACTCCAGATGCTTTGGTCCTTCCCTGATAAAAGGGTAGAAAGCTATTTATTAGTTTCTCTGCAGTGAACATGTAAGATGAGGGAGTGATTTTCTGGTTGATTTGCGGACACCAAAACTCAACTGGTCATGTGCAGGAGGCCTTACAATAGGGTTAGGAGGAGGGGTTGAAATAAGATTTTTTTTTTGGGGGGGGACCCATTTAACTTTTTGCCTTGAGCAACAGAAAGGCTAGAATCCGTCTTGCTTCATGGACATCTTTACGGATGAAACACTAACCATCTTGTCACTGATGTTATCACGGACAAGAATGTGTAAATAAGGCCCAAGAAAGTAAGAAAGCTTTCAAAGATAGAAGTGTTAGTAGTTTAATTTTATCAATTAGAAAATTGAATGAACAAAAGAGAAATCTTTCGCTAATCAATATTTAGAGCGGCCACCCTTTGCCTTCAAAACAGCATCTCTTCTAGGTACAATTGCACAGTTTGTTTTAAGAAATTCTGCATGGAGTTGTCCCAAACTTCTTGGGGAAATAACCACTGATCTTCTGTGGATGTTAGCTTGCTCAAATCCTTCTCTCTTCATGTAATCCCAGACAGACTTGATGATTTTGAGACCAGGGCCCTATGGGGGCCATATCATCACTTCCAGGATGCCTTATTCTTCTTTACACTGAAGATAGTTCTTAATGACATTTGCTGTATGTCTTGAGTTGTTGTCCTGCTGCAGAATAATGTTGTGTTTCAACCTACATATGGAAATGAAGATCATTATCACCTGTTTGGTATAACCGGTTAATCATACACCTGACTTTGGGAGTTGGCCATATACCAGTTGATGACTAAGTGTTCCAGTGAAAGGTGGGGCCATGCTAGAGGAATCACCATCGCAGAACTGAGGCCACTGATGGGTGAACAGTGTGTCTTCCCACATTGTTGTGCTGCATGAGGACCCAAAGCTAACCGAGAGTGCAAGCCATGGCCATGAGCCACCAAAGCCTTCATTACCACTATTCCCATTTGTGAATTGGGCCATGTGTATCCCTATGAGGCCATGCCACTGTGTTGGCGATATTCAGTAAATTATTTGTTATTTCTCTGAACCAGAGTGTGTCTCCTATCATTCTGTGAAAAAAATCCCCCAATTAAGAGTTCTAACAAAAGATCTATAAAAATAGAAGATGTTACTGGATACACCTCCTTGTGACTTTAGGTACACCCCGTGGGGCAGCCCAGTGGCTCAGTGGTTACCACTGGTGCCTTACATTGCTAGGGTCCCGAGTTCAAATCAGATCAGGGAAAACATATGTATGGAGTTTCAATGTTCTCTCTGTGTTTTCATGGGTTTCCGCCCACACTCCAAAAATAGGCAAATTATGAAATTGACCATTTTGTGTGTTAGTTTCAATTCCATTTTATTGTTATGTCTTTGGCTTGCATCCTAACCACTCTCCAGGTGAGGACAAATTACTTTATTGTGACTCTGATTCTGCACCACTCTAGATATTCCTACAGCATATCTGCTGGTTATTGGTGACTATATTGGGTAATATCCTCTTTCTAGGGTTCTAGGGTCATAAGCAGGGAGATTTTACAGTGGCGTGCTAAGGGCTGGGGCAGTACACCCCGGGTGCCTGCTGTCAGGCTGGTGCCAGAAGCAATGAGCGTTTCCATCAATACACCGTAAAAATTTGAAAACAACTATGATACGTCACTATATATTTCAGCGCTGCAGTCCAAACTGTGACGTGGTTAAGTTTTCACACTTTAAAAGCAATAAAGTCAAACAGACCGCGCTGCTGTACACCAATATTAATTTCCTCATTAATCACAACAGGCTATTTTTCATCGGACATTGAAAACGCCATCCAGCTCCCCAGGAAAGCGTCTCTCCTCTTCCAGACTCTCCTATAGGATCAAGGATTCGCCATAATGGTGAAGTATTGCCAGACTCCGTAAATATAAAAAGGGTTTATTCTACTTACAAACACATCCTTGTTAGGCTACTTTCACACTAGCGTTCGGGGCTCCGCTTGTGAGTTCTGTTTGAAGGCTCTCACAAGCGGCCCCGAACGGATCTGTCCAACCCTAATGCATCTGTCCAACCCCGCTCAGAATGCATCAGTCTGGCACCGTCTGTCTTCCGCTCCGCTCAGCAGAGGGATACCCGAACGCTGCTTGCAGCGTTCGGGAGTCCGCCTGGCTGTGCGGAGGCAAACGGATCCGTTCAGAGTTACAAAGGAAGTCAATGGGGGCGGATCCGTTCGAAGGTGACACAACATGGTGCATTTTTCAAACGGATCCGCCCCCCATTGACTTTCAATGTAAAGTCTGGACGGATCCATCTGAATACAAATTGTACTTAGACTTTTTTAGTAAAATATAATGCAGACGGTTCCGTCTGAACGGATGCCATCGTTTGCATTATAGGAGTGGATCTGTCTGTACAAATACCAGACGGATCCGCTCAGAACGCAAGTGTGAAAGTAGCCTAAAAAGCACATCAAAGTCTTGGGCACAGATGTGCATGCTGTTTTAAGACTTTGATGTGCTTTTAACAAGGATGTGTTTATAAGTAGAATAAATCCTTTTAATATTTATGAAGTCTGGCAATACTTCACCATTGTGGCGAATCCTTGATCACTATAGGAGAGTCTGGAAGAGGAGAAACGCTTTCCTGGGGAGCTGGATGGCGTTTTCAATGTCCGATGAAAAATAGCCCGTTGTGATTGATGAGGAGATTCATATTGGTGTACAGCAGCGCGGTCTGTTTGACTTTATTGCTTCCATCAATACAGATGGAAGCACTCACTGCTGGAGTGCCAGAAGTTGCCGTCCTATCACTCAGCTTCCTACACTCTATCTCTCCCGCACTGAATGGTAAAGCAGAGAGACTTCTGTTCCCTGCTCCACCATTCAGCCTGCAGGCACAGATCAGAAGGGGGAACAGAGGGAATAACTGGTATAAAGGGGGCACAGAGGGCAATACTGTTACAAAGGGGGAACAGAGGGCATTACTATTATAAAGGTGGCACAGAGGGAATTATTGTTATAAAAAAGGCACAGAGGGTATTACTGTTATAAAGGGGGCACAGAACTAATTACTGTTATATAGGGGGCACATAGGGCATTACTGTTATAAAGGGGGCACAGAGGGCATTACTACTATTAAGGGGGCACAAAGGGCATTACTACTATTAAGGGGCACAATGGGCACTACTATTATGAAGGGGCACAATGGGCATTATTACTATGAAGGGGGCACAATAGGCATTACTACTATGAAGTGGGCACAATAAGCATTACTATTGTGAAGGGGCACAGAGGGCATTACTACTGTGAAGGAGAAACAGAGGGCATTACTACTGTGAAGGGGGCACAGAGGGCATTACTACTGTGAAGAAGGTGTGCACAATGACTATTTCTACTGTGAAGGGGCACAGGGCATTACTACTGTGAAGGGGCACAATGAGGGCATAACTACTGTGAAGGGGGCACAATTAAGGGATAAGTACTTTAAGGCGGCACAATGTGGATATAACTACTGTGATAGTTGTATAGTGGGGCCATAAATACTGTTAGAGGGCACAGTGTGGGCATAACTACCGTGAGGGGGCACATATCTGAACAAAACTGCTATGACGTTCGTACAATGAGGGCAATACTACTGTGAAGGGTATAATTTCTTTAAAGTATTGGTGGTGGGGGCTGCCAGAGAAAGGACCCACCCTGGGTGCCAAACACACTAAATACGCCACTGTTTCTTAGACTCCACGCCCCATGTTATCCAGAATCTGAACAATTATGGTGAAAAGAATCTACTCCCACAAACAGAAATCTTCACTACCCAGGATCAGCAGTGACATCCTGTTTTGCAAATGTAACCACTGAGGACAGTGGGTTACTGCAGTTGTCTTGTGACCAAGAATGTGACTGGAACAAAGGGCCATGTAAAAGTTGACTGTTTTTTTAATTTTCTTTTATTTTATATATACGCACTCCTGCCTGGGATTTTATGGTGATAAGCATCAAGATTTCTTAGGCGCCACGCTGACCAATTACTGAATCTACAGGGTGGGCCATTTATATGGATACACTTTAATAAAATGGGAATAGTTGGTGATATTAACTTCCTGTACATTAGTATATGTGAGGGGGGAAACTTTTCAAGATGGGTGGTGACCATGGTGGCCATTTTGAAGTTGGGCCATTTTGAATCCAACTTTAGTTTTTTTCAATAGGAAGAGGGTCATGTGACACATCAAACTTATTGGGAATTTCACAAGAAAAACAATGATGTGCTTGGTTTTAACATAACTTTATTCTTTCATGAGTTATTTACAAGTTTCTGACCACTTATAAAATGTGTTCAATGTGCTGCCCATTGTGTTGGATTGTCAATGCAACCCTCTTCTCCCACTCTTCACACACTGATAGCAACACCGCAGGAGAAATGCTAGCACAGGCTTCCAGTATCCATAGTTTCAGGTGCTGCACATCTCGTATCTTCACAGCATGAAAGAATAAAGTTATGTTAAAACCAAGCACATGTGTCACATGACCCTCTTCCTATTGAAAAAACAAAAGTTGGATTCAAAATGGCTGACTTCAAAATGGCCACCATGGTCACCACCCATCTTGAAAAGTTTCCCCCCCCTCACATATACTATTGTGCCACAAACAGGAAGTTAATATCACCAACCCTTCCCATTTTATTAAGGTGTATCCATATAAATGGCCCACCCTGTACTTCCACAAACAGAACCTTAATATAGTCCTTGAAGCTATGTCTTGTTCTGAACTGTAGAGGCTCAGCAGTGATGTGCTGTTTTGAACACAAAATCACTGAGGACAGCAGGTGACTGCAGTGGTCTTGTTTAAAATAAACACATTATATATATATACACACACACACACACACATACAGTAGCAGGAAAAAGTATGAGAACCCTTTGCAATTATATGGATTTATGCACAAATTGGTCATAAAATGTGATCTGATCTTCATCTAAGTCACAACAATAGACAATCACAGTCTGCTTAAACACACACCAGTTCTGGGTTTGCTTTTCACAAGAAGCATTGCCTGATGTGAATGATGCCTCGCACAAAAGAGCTCTCAGAAGACCTACGATTAGGAATTGTTGACTTGCATAAAGCTGGAAAGGGTTATAAAAGTATCTCCAAAAGCCTTGCTGTTCATCAGTCCATGGTAAGACAAATTGTCTATAAATGGAGAAAGTTCAGCACTGCTGCTACTCTCCTTAGGAGTGGCCGTCCTGTAAAGATGACTGCAAAAGCACAGCGCAGACTGGTCAATGAGGTGAAGAAGAATCCTAGAGTGTCAGCTAAAGACTTACAAAAGTCTCTGGCATATGCTAACATCCCTGTTAGCGAATCTACGATACGTAAATCACTAAACAAGAATGGATTTCATGTGAGGATACCACAGAGGAAGCCACTGCTGTCCAAAAAACATTGCTGCACGTTTATAGTTTGTACAAGAGCACCCAGATGTTCCACAGCAGTAGTGGCGTCACTACAGGGGGGTGAGGGGGGGCAATAGCCCCCCCATGTTATTATTTGCCCCCCCAGGTGCCCCCGCTGTTTCCCCCCAAAGCATGCCGGTGAATACTAATGAGCGCTTCCATTATGGCCAGTTCAGAGCACAGTCGACTGAGGAGAGAGAAAATTGCAGGCGGCGTCCAGGAGCAGGAGAGGTAAGTGTTTTTTTATTTTATAAAAAATGTGGCTGCTGGGGGCATAATAGGGGCTAATCATGAGAGGCCTAATGGGGGCCAATTAGAGGCATATGGGGGCTAATGAGAGGCATCATGGGGGCTAATGAGAGGCATCATGGGGGCTAATGAGAGGCATCATGGGGGCTAATGGGAGGCATCATGGGGGCTAATGGGAGGCATCATGGGGGCTAATGGGAGGCATCATGGGGGCTAATGGGAGGCATCATGGGGCTAATGGGAGGCATCATGGGGGCTAATGGGGGCTAATGAGGGGCTTCATGGGGGCTAATTAGACTATTAGAGGCATATGGGGGCTAATGAGGCATATGGGGGCTAATGAGGCATATGGGCGCTAATAAGAGGCATAATAAGGGCTAATGAGAGGCATAATGGGGGCTAATTAGAGACATAATGGCTTATAATGGGGGCTAATGGGGCATAAGGGCTGATATGGGGGCTAATGAGAGGCATCGGGGTTGATATGGGGATGAGAAGAGGCATAATGGGGCTAATAAGAGGAATAATGGGGGCTAATGAGGCATAAGGGCTTATAATTGGGGCTAATGAGGCATAAGGGCTTATAATTGGGGCTAATGAGGCATAAGGGCTTATAATGGGGGCTAATAAGAGGAATGATGGGGGCTAATGAGGCATAAGGGCTTATAATTGGGGCTAACGAGGCATAAGGGCTTATAATGGGGGCTAATAAGAGGAATAATGGGGGCTAATGAGGCATAAGGGCTTATAATGTGGGATAATGAGGCATAAGGGTTGATATGGGTGCTAATGAGTGATGAGAGGCATAATGAGGGCTAATGAGAGGCATAATAGTGTCATCCACAGATGCCCCCATAACAGTGTGTCTTCCACAGATCCACCATAACACTGCGCCTGCGCACTGACGAGAGACAGAAAGAAGGGGAAAGAATCCACGGAAGCAAGCAGAGGATGGCACAGCAGACGACCGAATAGCTTCTTTTGTAAGTAAATAGTTTCATTATAAATGTATCCCTGCATACCGCAATTCTCTCGTATTTTGTAATCTTATTTATACAAACCGGATTCCCAAAAAGTTGGGACACTATACAAATCGTGAATAAAAACTGAATGCAATGATGTGGAGGTGCCAACTTCTAATATTTTATTCAGAATAGAACATAAATCACGGAAAAAAAGTTTAAACTGAGAAAATGTACCATTTTAAGGGAAAAATATGTTGAATCAGAATTTCATGGTGTCAACAAATCCCAAAAAAGCTGGGACAAGGCCATTTTCCCCACTGTGTGGCATCTCCCCTTCTTCTTACAACACTCAACAGACGTCTGGGGACCGAGGAGACCGTTTCTCAAGTTTAGAAATAGGAATGCTCTCCCATTCTTGTCTAATACAGGCCTCTAACTGTTCAATCGTCTTGGGCCTTCTTTGTTGCACCTTCCTCTTTATGATGCGCCAAATGTTCTCTATAGGTGAAAGATCTGGACTGCAGACTGGCTATTTCAGTACCCGGATCCTTCTCCTACACAGCCATGATGTTGCGATTGATGCAGAATGTGGTCTGGCATTATCTTGTTGAAAAATGCAGGGTCTTCCCTGAAAGAGATGACGTCTGGATGGGAGCATATGTTGTTCTAGAACCTGAATATATTTTTCTGCATTGATGGTGTCTTTCCAGACATGCAAGCTGCTCATGCCACACGCACTCATGCAACCCCATACCATCAGAGATGCAGGCTTCTGAACTGAGCGTTGATAACAACTTGGGTTGTCCTTGCCCTCTTTGGTCCGGATGACATGGCGTCCCAGATTTCCAAAAAGAACTTTGAATCGTGACTCGTCTGACCACAGAACAGTCTTCCATTTTGCCACACTCCATTTTAAATGATCCCTGGCCCAGTGAAAACGCCTGAGCTTGTGGATCTTGCTTAGAAATGGCTTCTTCTTTGCATTGTAGAGTTTCAGCTGGCAACGGCGGATGGCACGGTGGATTGTGTTCACTGACAATGGTTTCTGGAAGTATTCCTGAGCCCATTCTGTGATTTCCTTTACAGTAGCATTCCTGTTTGTGGTGCAGTGTTGTTTAAGGGCCCGGAGATCACGGGCATCCAGTATGGTTTTACGGCCTTGACCCTTACGCACAGAGATTGTTCCAGATTCTCTGAATCTTCGGATGATGTTATGCACAGTTGATGATGATAGATGCAAAGTCTTTGCAATTTTTCACTGGGTAACACCTTTCTGATATTGCTCCACTATCTTTCTGCGCAACATTGTGGGAATTGGTGATCCTCTACCCATCTTGGCTTCTGAGAGACACTGCCACTCTGAGAAGCTCTTTTTATACCCAATCATGTTGCCAATTGACCTAATTAGTGTTAATTGGTCTTCCAGCTCTTCGTTATGCTCAAATGTACTTTTTCCAGCCTCTTATTGCTACTTGTCCCAACTTTTTGGGGATTTGCTGACACCACCATGAAAATTTTAATCAACGTATTTTTCCTTTAAAATGATACATTTACTCGGATTAAACGTTTGATCTGTCATCTACGTTCTATTACAAATAAAATATTGACATTTGCCATCTCCACATCATTGCATTCAGTTTTTATTCACAATTTGTTTAGTGTCCCAACTTTTTTGGAATCTGGTTTGTATATACTTATTTTGTTTTTGCCCCCCCCATTTTTGACTGTGGTATCTTTGTGCCCCCCCCCTATATATTGTTCCTAGAGTCGCCACTGCACAGCAGTACAGGCAAAATATTCTGTGGACAGATGAAACCAAAGTTGAGTTGTTTGGAAGAAACACACAACACTATGGGTAGAGAAAAAGAGGCACAGCACACAAACATCGAAACCTCATCCCAACTGTGAAGTATAGTGGTGGGGGCATCATGGTTTGGGGCTGCTTTGCTGCATCAGGGCCTGGACAGATTGCTATCATCGAAGGAAAAATGGATTCCCAAGTTTATCAAGATATTTTGCAGGAGAACTTAAGGCCACCTGTCCGCCAGCTGAAGCTCAACAGAAGATGGGTGTTGCAACAGGACAACGACCCAAAGCATAAAAGTAAATTAACAAGCTTAAACAGAAGAAAATACGCCCTTCTGAAGTGGCCCAGTCAGAGTCCTGACCTCAACCCTATTGAGATGCTGTGGCATGACCTCAAGAAAGCGATTCACACAAGACATCCTAAGAATATGGCTGAAGTGAAAGAGTTCTGTAAAGAGGAACGATCAAGAATTACTCCTGACCATTGTGCATGTCTGATCTGCACCTACAGGAAACGTTTGGTTGAAGTTATTGCTGCCAAAGGAGGTTCAACAAGTTATTAAATCCAAGGGTTCTCCACCTGCACTGTGAATGTTTACATGGTGTGTTCAATAAAAACATGGTAACATTTAATTCTTTGTGTGTTATTAGTTTAAGCAGACTGTGATTGTCTATTGTTGTGACTTAGATGAAGATCAGATCACATTTTATGACCAATTTGTGCAGAAATCCACATCATTCCAAAAACAGGGCAGCACTCCAAAGTAAAAAAGAAAAAACTTTTATTCAGCTCAACAATAGAGCCTTTCTCAAGTAAAGCACAAGGACAAAGTGTTCAGTATATATAACAGAGACAATCAAGTGAACATTTTCTGCAATATTATTACAGAATTGACTAATGTGTACGAATAAATATGTAAAAATATCAACTGTAACCTACAAGTGCACATATAGTAAATAGGACATGATTAAAGAAAAACTTATTAACATGTAAAAAAATAAAATAAATATTACAGAATCCATAATTAACATGATTACAGTTTAGAATAAATACATATCACCTGTGAATCCTAAAGTGCCATGTGCAATTAATCAAATATGCTGAATTAGGAAAGTAGAAGGACTCAGGTACACTAACCAGATACAGGGCTACATAGTGTGTAGTACACACCGAACTCGGCGTATCTAGATCACCACCGCGCATGCCTGGGTTGCGTTCCTCCCTCACAAAGCGCTGCTATGTTGAACGGCTGTTGGAGCATGCGCATAAGCACTCTGTAACGGTCACGTACACACACAGGGGGGAGGATAGTGACCACTGCGCTCCACCCTCACCCCTGGCCCTGCCTACTTGCCTCACGAGTCCTGATGACAGGGGACAACTGAACGGCAGTCCCTAACTTAGGATACGTGCGGGAAGGACAGACAAGACAAATAACGGATAGTGAACGGACCGGGTCAAAACCAAGAGGACAACACAGTACAGAGGGATAAGCAAAGAATGGTCAGGAGAAGCCGGGGTCATAAATACCAGGAAAATCGATAAGTACCAAAGGAGTCCGCAAAGAATAGTCAGGTGGAAGCCGAGGTCAAAATACCAGGAGGAGTGCGCAGTACAGGAGGAGCAGGCAAAGGATCGTAAGGTAAGTATACAGGTATCCCACAAACGCCAGGAACCTAAATTAACAGGCAACCTGTGGCCAGCAGGCTGCCTGTATTTATAGTGGGGGGTGAGGGTCATGTGACGTGTGCAGCGTCACATGACCGACAGACTGACCAGTCGAGCACCGAGTGATCAGCTCGTCGCTCAAGGCAGACCTAGGAGCAGGGAGCTTCCCAGCTAGCAAAGCCACCCTGGGAACGAGGTCAAACACAGATCCTCACTCCCGAAGCTAAGCAGCAGGTCTGCGGCTGATGGGAGACCGAGTGTGCCTTCGGCACCCAGTTACAGTACCCCCCCCTTTTACGAGGGGCCACAGGACCCAAGACTTCAGGCGATGGCCTTTCAGGGTGTTCTGAATGAAATTTTCGAACAAGTCTGGGAGCATGAACCTCCCTGGCAGGTACCCAAGATCTCTCTTCAGGTCCATACCCCTTCCAGTGATTCAGGTACTGCACGGAATTACGCACCTTCCTGACATCCACTGTTTTAGACATCACATACTCGACAGCATCATTAACAAGAACCGGCAGAGGCGAGGCTTTCGATGGTACTACCGGTTCAAAATATTTTTTAAGTAGAGATTTATGAAACACATTATGAATGTGGAATGACTCGGGCAGCTCCAACCTAAATGATACCGGGTTAATCAACTCCCTGATCTTATATGGTCCAATAAAACGAGGAGCAAACTTTTTAGAATCTACCTTAAGAGAGAGATTCTTGAAGGACAACCATACCTTATCCCCAACCTGAAAATTCACCCCCCTTGAACGTCTCCTATCGGCCTTGAGTTTCTGAGAACTTTGAGCCTTTTCTAAGTTCGATTGAACCCGGGCCCAAACTATGCACAGTTCAGAGGAGAGCCTATCCGCCTCAGGGTTAGAGGAGGAGACGGATGACCCAGAATGAAAACGGGGATGGAAACCATGGTTACAAAAGAAAGGTGAAACCCCAGCAGAAGAATTGACATGGTTATTCAAAGCAAATTCAGCCAATGGAAGAAATTTAACCCATAATTGCTGGTCATCAGCGACATACAACCTCAAGAATTGTTCCACAGACTAATTAAGGCGTTCAGTCTGCCCATTACTCTCAGGGTGGTAGGCAGAGGAAAATGACAATGAAATTTGACATTTTTGACAGAAGGCCCTCCAGAATTTGGACACAAACTGCACACCTCTATCAGAAACAATATTTTCCAGGATACCATACAATCGAACAATTTCTTTCACAAAAATAGACACCAGGGTTTTGGCATTCGGGAGTTTAGACAGGGGAATGAAATGGACCATCTTGCTAAACCTATCGACCACTACCCAAACCACAGTCTTACCCTCTGCCGGCGGTAGGTCAGTTATAAAGTCCATCGAGATATGGGACCAGGGTCTACTGGGAATGGGTAGGGGTCGTAGGTTACCAGCAGGGCGAGTCCTAGGTGTCTTGGACCTGGCACAAACCTCACAGGCTGACACGTAGGACTTGACATCCTTAGTTAGAGTGGGCCACCAATAAGACCTAGAAACCAGATCCTTAGTGCCCTCAACACCCAGATGTCCACAAATGGCACAATCGTGACACTCACCCAACAGCTGGAGATGAAATTGTATGGGAACAAACAACTGATCTGTAGGGTTGTTCAGACCCAATGCGAGCTGAGATATCCTGGGTTAGAGCTGCTATGAAGATTTTTGCTGGTAGGATGGATTCAGGTGGTACCTCAGTAGGTTGAAAAGCGTGGAAGCTCCGAGATAATGCGTCCGCCTTCACATTTTTACTTCCCGGCCTGAACGTAATGGAAAAATCAAAACAAGTAAAAAACAGAGCCCATCAGGCTTGACGGGGATTCAACCTCTTAGCAGACTCGAGAAACATAAGGTTTTTATGGTCAATGAAAACAGTTACACAATGCCTTGCCCCCTCCAGAAAATGACTCCACTGCTCAAATGCCCATTTAATGGCCAGCAGCGACCTATTCCCTATGTTGTAGTTTCTCTCCGTGGGAGAGGATTTCCTGGAGAAGAAGGCACACGGTCTCAGGTTAGTAAGGCTAGCAGGACCTCGTGAAAGGACTGCTCCTGCGCCGTCCTAGGGCGCGTCCACCTCCACAATAAAAGGTCTCTCCTGATCAGGCTGGATCAGAATGGGAGTGCTACTGAATGCCATTTTTAATTTTTCAAATGAAGAAATGGCCTCAGTAGACCAATTCTCCAAATCCGCCCCTTTCTTAGTAAGGTCGGTCAATGGTCTAGCAATTACAGAAAAATTCATAATAAATTTACGATAGTAATTGGTGAAACCTAAGAACCGTTGTAAGGCCTTTAAGGATGAAGGTCTTACCCATTCCTTAATTGCTAGTACCTTACCAGGATCCATCTTGAAGGCGTGAGGAGTCAGAACATGCCCTAGAAACAGAATCTCCTGTACACCAAAGACACATTTCTCTTGCTTAGCGGATAGCTGATTCTCTCTCAACACCTCTAATACTTGTTTAACATGAGACACATGGGATTCGAAGTCAGGAGAGAATATCAAAATGTCGTCAAGATAGACAATAACAAATTTACCTAAGAACTCCCTAAGAATGTCATTCATAAAGTTTTGGAACACAGCTGGGACATTACTGAGTCCAAAAGGCATCACCTAATATTCAAAGTGTCCTGCCGGAGTATTGAACGCCGTCTTCCATTCGTCTCCCTCCTTGATTCGGATTAGATTGTATGCCCCTTTCAGGTCAATCTTGGAAAACCAGGTTGCCCCAGAACCTGGTTAAATAAATCCAGAATCAATGGGAGGGAGTATCTATTCTGGACAGTGATTTTATTTAATCTCCGGTAATCGATACATGGCCTAAGACCACCATCTTTTTTCTTAGCGAAGATAAACCGCGCCCCCATAGGAGAGACAGAAGGTCTAATATGCCCTTTACCAAGGCTCTCCTTAATATAATCTTCCATGGCCTTGCGTTCGGGCTTAGAAAGATTATAAATTCGCCCCTTAGGAAACTTGGCCCCCTCTACTAGCTCTATAGTACAATCATAAGATCTATAGGGTGGTAGAACCTCCGGGGTTGGTGATGAGAATACATCAGAATATTCCCTAACAGTGGGTAAAGTATCAGACTTTACTTAGACCCCAGCCATTACCACGGACAAGCACGAGTCACACTTAGGCCCCTATCTCACCAACTCCCCCTTGGACCAATCTATAGTGGGGTTATGTAGTCGGAGCCAAGGCAACCCTGGCACACAGCCACGGTTAGAGAAATCTCTGAGGTACACGAGCTCACCGTACCACCAATAAGAGGAGTAGCATCAATAGCCATGACATGGATAGGAGTTGGTAAAGCAAACATTGGAATACCCAATCTTACAGCGTACTCAGAGGCAATAAAGCTGGCCGCTGAGCCAAAATCAATAAAGGCCTTACCCGGCCATTTATCTACCCCCAGAGAAATCGTAATGGGTACCAAAAGCTTACATTTAGAAAAATCAGGGTGTACCTGGTCTTTAGGTTGCCTTGCCTTAGAAGACTTGACAGAGAGGACCTTCTTAGGACACTGGTTGATCCAATGGTCAGGATCTCCAGAGTAAAAGTCATGCCAACCTGCATGGGTTCCTCGGTGGAGACCTCAGAGTTGTCTCTGGGATAGGCCTCTGGCTGGACCTCCATCTGGGAAGAGAACTGTCGTTCCTGTCGTCTCTCTCTAACCTGTCAGTCAAGTCGGACAACAAGGGTCATCATCTCCTCTAAGGTCTCTGGAAGTTGATAACTGACCAGAAGATCCTTTAAATTATCAGACAGACCTGACCTGAACTGACTCTTCAGGGCTGGTTTGTTCCATCCTCAGGGGACACACCACCTTCTGAATTGGGTGCAATAATCCTCCTCAGGTAGATTGCCCTGAACCAGTGCCTTTAGAGCCGTCTCGGCTACCAGAGCCCTGTCTGATTCATCATAGAGGGTACCTAGGGCCTGAAAGAACCCCTCCACCGAAGTTAAACAACTGGCGCCAGCAGGTAAAGAGAACGCCCAGTCCTGGGGATCACCCTGTAGTCGGGAAATGATAATGCCCACACATTGACTCTCGGGGCCAGAGGACTGAGAAGTGGAAGAACCTTGCCCTAACTCAAAAGAACTGAGTTTTTCCCCTAGCTCCTGCACCATCTGCGTCAGATTAGAGACATGGTCAGTCAGGGTCACCAGAGGATTCATTATACAGTGGTTATTGGGCCTGTTAATCTGTAACGGTCACGTAAACACACACACAGGGGAGAGGATAGTGACCACTGCGCTCCACCCTCACCCCTGGCCCTGCCTACTTTCCTCACGAGTCCTGATGACAGGGGACAACTGGACGGCAGTCCCAAACTTAGGATACGTGCGGGAAGGGCAGACAAGACAAATAACAGATAGTGAACGGACCGGGTCAAAACCAAGAGGACAACGCAGTACAGAGGGATATGCAAAGAATGGTCGGGAGAAGCCGAGGTCATAAATACCAGGAGAGTCGAGAAGTACCAAAGGAGTTCGCAAAGAATAGTCAGGTGGAAGCCGAGGTCAAAATACCAGGAGGAGTGCGCAGTACAGGAGGAGCAGGCAAAGGATCGTCAGGTAACAGGATCAGGTAAGTATACAGGTATCCAACAAATGCCAGGAACCTAAATTAACAGGCAACCTGTGGCCAGCAGGCTGCCTGTATTTATAGTGGGGAGTGAGGGTCATGTGACGTGGCCAATGTCACATGACCGACAGACCGACCTGTCGAGGCAGGGAGCCTCCCAGCTAGCAAAGCTGTCCTGGGAACGAGGTCAAACACAGATCCTCGCTCCTGAAGCTAAGCAGCAGGTCTGCGGCTGATGGAAGACCGAGTGTGCCTTCGAGCACTCCGTTACACACTCTACAGTCTCGGCGGCCATATTAGGAAAGGTAAAAAGCTGGAATATCCTGGCACATGCGGGGACAGTTCGCACAAGCCACCATCTTTCTCGATGGCCAAACACCAATGTACTTATAAATACAAAGACTCATATAAGAAACATTTAGAGTCTGATAATGGGGCACATGGCACAAAGGACCAAAGGGATAGGTGGCCGCATACTAATTAGGACGCATCCCACTCCCCAATAGGGGAAAAAGCAACACAGGTATCCCCACGTCAATGGCGCTATGTAATTAGTCCACCTACAGATCCTACCTGCTGAAAATATGCCCAAGAGGGATCTCCTCCATACATTAAAAGGAACAATAAGCCTTTTTCTTTTATATATATATAAACCTCAATATTTAAGGACAAAAAAAAAGAACAAATAGCTACGAGGGTGAGTCAAAAATGATCTGTAGTCTGGCTGTAGAATTTGTTTTTTGAAACAACGTTCAGAAAGGGTAAATACATAATTTTTCTACATAATCTCCTTGCTCTTCAATCCACTTTGTCCATATGCCAACAAGCTTTTGTACTCCCTCATCAAAAAATGTTTGAGGCTGAGCTGAGAGCCATGAATGCACCACTTTTTTTTCACTGCAGAATCATGGCTGATTTGCAAAGGAGTTACCACATAATCCACTGTCACTCGTTTATCCAACAGAATCGGTTCATGTGTATACTCAAAGTTGCCGTCAGTTGTGGGCTTGGACACGCATCTGGCTCATTCTTCTTTGCGACCTTCCTTGAACATTTCTATCTATTCATACACACTTCTCTATATTATGCACAAAGTGTTTGACAAATATCATCACCATCCAACAATTTCTACAAATACAGGTCCTTCTTAAAAAATTAGCATATTGTGATTAAGTTCATTATTTTCTGTAATGTACTGATAAACATTAGACTTTCATATATTTTAGATTCATTACACACAACTGAAGTAGTTCAAGCCTTTTATTGTTTTAATATTGATGATTTTGGCATACAGCTCATGAAAACCCAAAATTCCTATCTAAAAAAATTAGCATATTTCATCCAACCAATAAAAGAAAAGTGTTTTAATACAAAAAAAGTCAACCTTAAAATAATTATGTTCAGTTATGCACTCAATACTTGGTCGGGAATCCTTTTGCAGAAATGACTGCTTCAATGCGGCGTGGCATGGAGGCAATCAGCCTGTGGCACTGCTGAGGTGTTATGGAGGCCCAGGATGCTTCAATGCAGCGTGGCATGGAGGCAATCAGCCTGTGGCACTGCGGAGGTGTTATGGAGGCCCAGGAGGCTTCGATAGCGGCCTTAAGCTCATCCAGAGTGTTGGGTCTTGCGTCTCTCAACTTTCTCTTCCCAATATCCCACAGATTCTCTATGGGGTTCAGGTCAGGAGAGTTGGCAGGCCAATTGAGCATAATGAGTAATACCATGGTCAGTAAACCATTTGCCAGTGGTGTTGGCACTGTGAGCAGGTGCCAGGTCGTGCTGAAAAATGACATCTTCATATCCATAAAGCTTTTCAGCAGATGGAAGCATGAAGTGCTCTAAAATCTCCTGATAGCTAGCTGCATTGACCCTGCCCTTAATAAAACACAGTGGACCAACACCAGCAGCTGACATGGCACCCCAGACCATCACTGACTGTGGGGACTTGACACTGGACTTCAGGCATTTTGGCATTTCCCTCTCCCCAGTCTTCCTCCAGACTCTGGCACCTTGATTTCCGAATAACATGCAAAATTTGCTTTCATCTGAAAAAAGTACTTTGGACCACTGAGCAACAGTCCAGTGCTGCTTCTCTGTAGCCCAGGTCAGGCGCTTCTGCCGCTGTTTCTGGGGAATGCGGCACCTGTAGCCCATTTCCTGCACACGCCTGTACACGGTGGCTCTGGATGTTTCTACTCCAGACTCAGTCCACTGCTTCCCCAGGTCCCCCAAGGTCTGGAATCGGTCCTTCTCCACAATCTTCCTCAGGGTCCGGTTACCTCTTCTCGTTGTGCAGCGTTTTCTGCCACACTTTTTCCTTCCCACAGACTTCCCACTGAGGTGCCTTGATACAGCACTCTGGGAACAGCCAATTCCTTCAGACATTTCTTTCTGTGTCTTACCCTCTTGCTTGAGGGTGTCAATGATGGCCTTCTGGACAGCAGTCAGGTCGGCAGTCTTACCCATGATTGCCGTTTGGAGTAATGAACCAGGCTGGGAGTTTTTAAAAGCCTCAGGAATCTTTTGCAGGTGTTTAGAGTTAATTAGTTGATTCAGATGATTAGGTTAATAGCTTGTTTAGAGAACCTTTTCATGATATGCTAATTTTTTTAGATAGGAAATTTGGGTTTTCATGAGCTGTATGCCAAAATCATCAATGTTAAAACAATAAAAGGCTTGAACTACTTCAGTTGGTGTGTAATGAATCTAAAATATATGAAAGTCTAATGTTTATCAGTACATTACAGAAAATAATGAACTTTATCACAATATGCAAAATTTTTTTGAAGGACCTGTATGCGTTTGTAGTACATCCAAAAAGTGTTTTGTACTAGTAAGGCTCAATTCATACCAAGTCTGTGGTGCATGGTATGGACTGCCCAAAGCACAAATTGTTTTGAAAAAGTCAGTTGACTAAGCAGACATATGAAACAGTATGCATTCATCTGGTCACACATTTTGTGCGGCTAAACATAATTGTTATGTGGAAGGCTGAAAAGTCAGCCTGAATTTGTGGGAGGGGCATCTTACCTTTTTAAGCCCCAGCCTCCAGCTCCTCAGGGCGCTTCTGTTCACATTCTGGATAAGGAGTCGCTTGCTCTGGAACTGCATCCGTGCACGTCGTGAGTAGTTTCATCTGGTTCGTTTCGCTTCGCCGTCATACACTGCCGTCACGTCTTTTGAAGAGGTAATTATGTGCTAACAACGCACCACAAGGGCTCAATCAGCCACGGTCACAAACTCCAGGCTCCCTGAGTTGGCATGCGTTCCAGCGTGGAACGCATGCCAATACACATTTCTGCCCCAAATTGTTTTTGTCTCCCTTTCCATGGCTCCCTCCAGTGTTAACCTCCAACTCCCCCCCCCCCCAAGACAGCAGGGGGGGCAGGGTCTGGCCCGCGGGTCCCCCCCTCCACACGGCCCCCCCCGTCTTCACCTCAGGCTCCGCTACAGGCCGGCGTGCGTTCCTGCGTGGAGCGCACGCCGGAAATCCGGCCCCAGGCTTGGCCCGGGTCACGTGGTCGGCGTGCGTTCCAGCTTGGAGCGCACGCCGGAATCCCTCGGCCGGGCCTGGGGGGCCTGGTCACGTGGTCGGCGTGCGTTCCAGCTTGGAGCGCACGCCGGAATCCCTCGGCCGGGCCTGGGGCCTGGTCACGTGGTCGGCGTGCGTTCCAGCTTGGAGCGCACGCCGGAATCCCTCGGCCGGGCCTGGGCCTGGTCACGTGTCCGGCGTGCGTTCCAGCTTGGAGCGCACGCCGGAGTGCTTCCGCAAGGCCGGGGGCCATGAATGTACATTAAAAGCCCTGTCAATAAAATCACCATACACCATGACACTTTACAAAGAGATTAAAGCACAAGTCTATTGGGCCTCATTTTTCAGTGGATTCTCCCCCATGATGGACACAGGCTAGTAGCAGATGTTTGTTAATATATTTATATTCATAATGTGGAATGATTTCACCTTGGTCTACGGCACAGAAGCTTGTGTCCACACTGCTGATATCTGTATCATGGAGCTTATATTTGAATGCACTTAGTATTCCCATTAGGTCTACTGCCCCAGGCTGGCACCACCGTCAAAGAGGCCACACGCGGCTAGCAGGGGTATCTAGCCCCCGGGCAACGACGGCCCATGCCCTCAAAAACAAACAAAAAATAAATAAAAAATTTAAAAAAAAAAAAAAAAAATATATAAAAAAAAAAAAAAAAAAAAAAAAGGGGGTCTCACCACAAGTAGGCCAGGCCATCATTGCAGGCCATGCCCATTCAGCGGTCACCAAACGCGCACTCAGCGGTCACCAAACGCGCACTGCGGCCATCTACTCTATGGGGGCGTCAGTGCCATGTGTTATATGTATGTATTTCACGTTATATACTGCTGTCTCATCTACTACCTACTTCCATCTCCTGGATCACTCAGGTTCATACCTACCTCTGCCTCCTGGATCGCCCAGGCACGCACCTACTTCTGCCTCCTGGATCGCCCAGGCACGCACCTACCTCTGTCTCCTGGATCGTCCAGGCTCACACCTACCTCTACCTCTACCTCCTGGCTCCCAGGCTCATACCTATCTCTGCCTCCTGGATCGCCCAGGCACGCATCTACCTCTGCCTCCTGGATCGCCCAGGCACGCACCTACCTCTGTCTCCTGGTTCGTCCAGGCTCACACCTACCTCTGCCTCCTGGATCGCCCAGGCACGCACCTACCTCTGTCTCCTGGATCGTCCAGGCTCACACCTACCTCTACCTCCTGGCTCCCAGGCTCATAACTACCTCTACCTCCTGGCTCCCAGGCTCATACCTATCTCTGCCTCCTGGATCGCCCAGGCACGCACCTACCTCTGCCTCCTGGATCGCCCAGGCACGCACCTACCTCTGTCTCCTGGTTCGTCCAGGCTCACACCTACCTCTGCCTCCTGGATCGCCCAGGCACGCACCTACCTCTGTCTCCTGGTTCGTCCAGGCTCACACCTACCTCTGCCTCCTGGATCACCCAGGCACGCACCTGCTTCTGTCTCCTGGTTCGTCCAGGCTCACACCTACCTCTACCCCCTGGTCACCAAGTACCGGCGCACTCCTCAGTTATGTTCTCTTTTCCTTCCGAACTCACGAATTGCTTCTCAGGAACGTGTCCTGATCGTTCACCGTGCGACCGGTTTGGATCAAGGTCAGGTGACCCAACACATCGGTTCAGGTAGTAGCCTCTAAGCCAGGTACGTTGCCCAGACCGACTCAAGCCTTCCCGTAGGCACCAGTCGTTCTAGGTTCTGTTCACATATAGTTATTCGGGACCATTTCTTTCTTTACAGGTTCAAACATGTCACATAACTCTGACATAGAGGACACCATGTCTCTCCCTGGAACGTCCGCCTCAGGCCAGCCAGGCAACACGTCCCTGAGAAGCTGGACGGTTCCCAGACTGATCGCGGAACTCAATAGACGGGGCATTCCGCACCCGGCCTCTGCCCGCAAAGCAGAGTTGTACAAGCGGTTGATGACCACCCCGGGTCCGTCGGGCGTCCAGCCCGGCTCCACGGACACCCAACAGTCTTTTAGGCATCTGCAAGCCACCATTGACTCCTTGGTCGGCATGGTGACTGATGCCCAGTCCAGGGTTTCGGTACTGGAGTCCCGGGCCCCGACCCCCCCCCCCCCAGGCTTCCCAACCTCCGGCCGAGTCCGTGGTTCCTCAGTCGGCCTCCGTAGGTACGGCCATTTTCACTCCTAGAGTGGCCCCGGCTCATTTCATCCCGGAAGGCATTAAGAAGGATATACTGGCGGGAAAGGACGTGAACTTGGCGTCCATTCTTATCGCCTCACAGGACCTCCCTGAGAACAGGGTCATCAACTGCGGTGACGTCTCCCTTGTCCTGAGGGCCAAGGACGCAAGGCTGAACCGAAAGCTCACCATCCCGGAATTTGTCTTGGCGTTCAGCCTGTTCAGGGATGTTGTGTGCTCGGCCCAACCTACAAGAAGGCAGGAACTGGATTCCTACCTCTATCTGGTCACTGATCTGGGGCATAAGTATGGTGGCGCGTCATTCTATGACTATCACCGCTCCTTCTCTGCGAAGGCTGCGGCTGCCCTGGTTCATTTCCAGTTCGTCACCAATTGGGCGAATATAGACATGGAGTTGTTCTGTCGCCACTTCGCGGGTCTCAGGGCACCGTCCTGCGCAGGGTGCCAGTCCATCTTCCATTCCATGGACTGGTGTCCGAACGCGGTCAACCCTGTCCAGGATAGGTCCCTGCCTGGTCCCTCAGGTCTCCAACTGGGCACCCCCGGAGTGGACAAACTGGGCAGGCCCATCGTGTACCTGGGCAAGTCCCAGGTCTGTAACAACTACAACATGAACGGTTGCGGTTTCAACAGTTGCAGGGCCCTCCATGTCTGCTCCCAGTGCTTCAGGGCTCACCCGCGTTCCGCCTGTCCCAAGAGGTCGGCAAAGCAGCTATGACTAGCCGACATTGACCTTGACCTCCTTGGAATCCTTCTGCAGGACCACCCCGATTGGGGGTTTGTGCAATTCTTGCTATCCGGTTTCACAGAAGGATTTCACACGGGCCTCATCGCCCTGCCGCAGACGTCTTGGGAGGGCGGCAACCTGAGGTCGGCTTCTGAAGACCCGGCAGCAGTGGAGGAGTTGCTCCAAGCGGAAGTCGACAAAGGGTTCCTAATTGGTCCGTTTGAGTCGATACCATTTTCTTCCTGGCGCATCAACCCCATTGGTCTGGTGTCCAAAAAAAATACAAATAAAAAAAGGTTAATATACGACCTGTCCGCGCCTCATGCCTCTGCCGTCCCCAGTCTGAACTCGCTCATCCCATCCGAGGAATTCTCCATCAAATATTCCTCTATAGACGAAGCGATCAAAGAGATAGTAAACTCCGGCAGGGGCTCCTGGTTGGCGAAAGCAGACATCTCTGACGCTTTCAAGCTTCTCCCCGTCAAACCGTACTTATGGGGTTACTACGGGCTTCAATGGGCCAATCGTTATTATTTTGCAAACAGGCTCACGTTTGGGTCAAAGAGTAGCCCTTGGTTGTTCGACCAATTTGCCAAGGCCCTGCACTGGATCCTCGTTCACCATGGCGGATTACCTTCGGTCATCCACTACCTCGATGACTTTCTGGTCATCGAGGGTCCACAAGGCGGGTCGGGCAACCTGGCTACTCTTCTCCAGATTTTTTCCTGTCTGCAGGTCCCGATAGCCCATGCAAAGACTGAGGGCCCCGCCCATCGGGTGACGTTCCTCGGTATCACCCTGGATTCCATCCGGATGGAGGCCAGCCTCCCGGGGGAAAAACTGACGAGTTGCCGTGCGGCAATTTCCCACGCCTTGTCCGTGGGCTATCTGTCTAGGGTGGAGCTCCAGTCCCTGCTGGGGCGTTTCAACTTCGCCTCTAGAATTATGCCCCAGGGCAGGGCTTTCACCTCCAGGTTGCTCCAGCTCCTGCCTTCGGCTCCTGACCAGAGCAGCATCGTCCACTTGGACAGCCATGCCAGGGCGGACTTGGCCATGTGGTCCCTGTTTCTATCCTCCTGGAACGGGATCTCCCTTTTTGTACCGTCATGGGCACCGTCATACCCCACCGTTTTCTCGGACGCCGCTGCTTCCCGGGGGTATGCCGCTATTTTTGGGTCCCATTGGATGGCTGGCCAGTGGCCCGTAGAAATCTGGTCAGTCGCCGAAAATCTGAATTCATCTTCCCTCCTGGAGCTCTACCCCATCGTGGCGGCAGCCCAGGTATGGGGTCATCGCTGGGCGAACACACCAGTGATGTTCATCACCGATAATCAAGCGTTGGTGGACATCATCACAAAAGGTCGGGCTAAACCCCCCAGGATCATGTCCCTCATGCGCAGACTAGTTTGGCTCTCCCTCACTCATAATTTCCATGTGTTCTGCAGTCATATCCCGGGGGTCGAGAACGTGGCGGCAGATGCCCTGTCCCGATTTAATTTCCCCCTCTTTTTTCAGGTGCTGCCAGGAGCGGACCCCGTGGGGTTCCCCCTTCCGGTTTTCCAGTCTCTAGTGATGGACTAGAGTCCCTCCTTGCCCACGCCAGGAACCTGGTTCAGCACTCCCTCTCCTCCAATACCGTCAGGAACTACCGAGCCGGCCTCAAGGTCTACGAAGATTTCGCCAGGTCCCACCCGCAAGGTGGCTTGGACGATGTCTCCTACACCCTGGCGTTCATAGCCCACTGTCACCGCAACCTTAGGCTGGCATTCAACACCATCAAGCTGTACCTAGCGGGGGTACAGCACTGCGCTATGCTTCATAACCCAAATGGAGGTTCCATCTTTTCAGTGCAAGCAGTTAAAGCTGCCCTTAGGGGGATCCAGAAGTGCGAGGTCGTTCCTCCCACCCGTAGGCAGCCTGTCTCCGGCGAGATGTTCAGGCGACTCTCGTCCGCGCTGGATGGTCTTCCTTTTGGCTACTCTCATAGTTTGATCATCAAGGCGGCTATGTATCTCGGGTTTTACGGGTTTCTCAGGCCAGGTGAGTTCACCAGCACCTCCCCTAAACAGCAGGGGTTGCAGGTGCGACAGTTGGCCTGGGCCCATGACCATTTTGTCCTCTGGCTCCCTTCCACGAAGGCCAATCAGCATGGTCCACCCTCGGAGGTCAGGTTCTTTACAACCTCCAACGATTGGTGCCCAGTCATGGTCCTCCGTCAACTGCTAGCCCTGTTGCAGGATGCCTCCCCAGAGGCCCCGCTGCTTCCTTGGCGTGGGGGGCCCCTGACGTCAATCCAGTTCGTGTCCCACATTAGATCACTGGCCTCAGGTCTCGGTTATGACCCACTGGCCTTCACAGGTCACTCGCTCCGCATCGGGGCCGCGTCCTCAGCGTCAAAAAACGGGGTCCCGGCGCACGTGATTAAATGCATGGGGAGGTGGCGCTCTTCTTGCTTCACGAGATACATCCCGAACCCGCATGTAGAGATTTCCCAGGCATTCTGTAACCTTGCTCTCTGAGGCAATTAAAGGCATTAAAGACTTCCGTCACTACTCTGCTCTCCTCGTTATTTTTGCCCACTACTAGGCTTACCCTCGCTCCTGGCTTCCGGCACAACACAGCCAGCTAGGTCAGGGGAAGCGCTTCACCCACTCGTCACAGTTAAGCCTCTCCCATAAGTGGAAGGCTGAAAAGTCAGCCTGAATTTGTGGGAGGGGCATCTTACCTTTTTAAGCCCCAGCCTCCAGCTCCTCAGGGCGCTTCTGTTCACACCCACCCACCCCCCCTGTTCTCAAACACTCCCCTTAGGGTACGTCCACTACTAGGCTTACCCTCGCTCCTGGCTTCCGGCACAACACAGCCAGCTAGGTCAGGGGAAGCGCTTCACCCACTCGTCACAGTTAAGCCTCTCCCATAAGTGAATTTAGCCTGTGACACTATGATATAATCTATATTTTTTTCTTGATGCAACTAAATGGAATTTTATTGTGATTAAAAAAAGTTAAGCAGCTACTGGTGCAATTGACCAAATATATTGTTTAATTTTACTGAGTGGCCTTTTAATGTATTTCTTCACTGCTCAGCTGTTTCGCATGTGTAAGAATATTGAGATGCGGCACACTTAGTGAATATTCCATTTCGCTTACTGACACTCAAGCGCACATTCTGAAATGCAAGTAATATAATGATGGCAATTTATTAGACTGAGAGCTAGTCTGATGGGTGATATTGAAGGAGAATAACGACCTGTTATCCAGTAAGCCATTACTTATTCTTGTTTGTTTATAATTTATCATTATATGTCACTGAGTATTAGTAATTTTCTGAAGTTTTAGAAAACATTTTTAAATGTGATCTATCACCAGCTCTCAGAATACTAACTGTATGCATTATACATACAGTCAGGTCCATAAATATTGGGACATCGACACAATTCTAACATTTTTGGCTCTATACACCACCACAATGGATTTAAATCGAAACAAATAAAATGTGCTTTAACTGCAGACTTAGCTTTAATTTGAGGGTATTTACATCCAAATCAGGTGAACAGTGTAGGAATTACAACAGTTTGCATATGTGCCTCCCACTTGTTAGGGAACCAAAAGTAATTGGACAATTGGCTTCTCAGCTGTTCCATGTCAGGTGTGTGTTATTCCCTCATTATCCCAATTACAATGAGCAGATAAAAGGTCCAGAGTTAATTTAAAGTGTGCTATTTGCATTTGGAATCTGTTGCTGTCAACTCTCAAGATGAGTTCCAAAGAGCTGTCACTATCAGTGAAGCAAGCCATCATTAGGCTGATAAAACAAAACACCATCTTCTAAAACTTTTCTCTCCTTGAAACACTAGGCCGCACATGAGGGTGAGGGTGCTGGCGGGGTGTCATGAAACTGTCCCAGGCCTTGCAGAGTGTTACCTTGTCTCTGTTGGAACTGCTGTGTGTTCCCCTCGTCTCTCCTCCTTGGTTGCCCAAGGAACTATGTACTTTGCTGCCAGCGTTGTCAGCTGGAAATTTTTGGAGCAATTTTTCCACAAGGACCTTCTTGTATTGCACCATTTTGCTAGTCCTCTTCACCACAGGAATGAGAGATGAGGAATTATCTTTGTAGAGGGGGGAAGGGTGAACAACCAGTAATCGGTGTTGACCAAAATGCGTATAACGCGAGGGTCATAGGAAAGGCAGCATAACATAAAGTCAGCCATGAGTCCCAAGACTTTGCTGTTCTCATCAGGAGGATGACTCTCAACCTACTCATCCTCTTCCACCTCTTTGGCCCATCCACGCTGAACAGATGGAATAAATCTGCTATGGGTACTGCCCTCTGTAGCGGAGGCAACCGTCTCCTGCTCCTCCTCCTCCTCATCATCCAATTCGTGCTGAGAAGACGAACGAAGGGTGATCTGGCTATCACCCTGTGTACTGTCTTCCCCCATTTCCACCTCTTCCACATGCAAAGCGTCCGCCTTCATTGTGAGCAGCAAGCGTTTTAGTAGACACAGAAGTGGGATGGTTACGCTGAGGCTTTATGTGTTGATTCCTCAAAGTTGCATAAAGCCTCACAGAGGTCAGACATCCATGCTCACTCATCGCTTGTGAAGAGCGGAAGCTGACTGGAAAAGCAATGATCATGTTGCAGCTGGTATTTCACTACTGCCCTCTGCTGCTCACAATGCCTGGCCAACATGTGGAATGTGAAGTTCCAGTGAGTACTCATGTTGCACAACAGTCAGTGAGCTGGCAATTGCAAGCGCTCCTGCAGCATTGCCAGACCAGCGGCAGATGTAGATGACTTTCGGAAATGGGCACACACGTGGTGCACCTTCACCAGTAGCTCAGAAAAAATTGGGGTAGGTTTTGAGAAACTGCTGAACCACTAAGTTGAACACGTGGACTAGGCATGGTGTGAGCTTGCCAAGCTCCAAAGCCGCCACCAAATTACGTCCATTATCAGACACAACCATGCCTTGGTTGAGTGGCAAGAGCCAATAACTGCCTTGGTCAGGGCTCGGGTGATGTTACGGGACACATGCTGGTGTAAGGCGGGGACGGCACACCAGGAAAAATTGTGGCAGCTGGGGATTGAGTAATGAGTAATTGAGTAATGAGGGATGGCCACCGCCATCAGGCAGTGCAAAGCCTTGGTGTCCACAAGCCTAAATGGCAACATTTCCAGGGCCAGCAATTTGGAAAGGTGCGCATTTAGTGCTGTGGCCTGTGGGTGGGTGGCTGGGTATTCAAAGGCCTGGGGTATGGACATCTGTACGCTGCGCTGGGACACAGAAGTGGATGTAGTAGATGATGGGGCTTGCGAAGGTCTAGGTGCAGGGAGGGATGCATCCGGGCCTGCATCTTGGACATTGGACATTTTCTACATACACAAAAGACTCATTACTCTCAAATGTTGTTCACAAATCTGTCTAAATCTGTGTTAGTGAGCACTTCTCCTTTGCCGAGATAATCCATCACACCTCACAGGTGTGGCATATCAAGATGCTGATTAGACAGCTTGAATATTGCACAGGTGTGCCTTAGACTGCCCACAATAAAAATCCACTCTGAAATGTGCAGTTTGAACACAGAGCACAATGCCACAGATGTTGCAACGTTTGAGGGAGTGTGCAATTGTCATGCTGACTGCAGGAATGTCTACAAGAGCTGTTGCCCATGAAATGAATGTTCGTTTCTCTACCATAAGCTATCTCCAAAGGAGTTTCAGAGAATTGGGCAGTACATCCAACCGGCCTCACAACTGCAGACCATGTGTAACCACACCAGCCCAGGACCTCCACATCCAGCATGTTCACCTCCATGATCGTCTGAGATCAGCCACCCGGACAGCTGCAGCAACAATCGGTTTGCATAACCATAGAATTCCAAACTGTCATAAACCGTCTCAGGGAAGCTCATCTTCATGCTCGTCCTCATCCGGGTCTGGATGCTGACTGCAGTTTGTCGTCGTACCCGACTTGAGTGGGCAAATTCTATGGCATCTGGCACGTTGGAGAGGCGTTCTTTTCACGGATGAGTCCCGGTTTTCACTGTTCAGGGCAGATGGCAGACGTGGTATAATAGATGCAGTGTATTTATATTTATATATATATATATACACTGCATCTATTATACCTCGTACCACTTATATCAGCATACTGCTGTATATACTATATATCTGTACATATTGCATCTATAATACTGTGTAATATATGCAGTGTGTATATATATATATATATATATATATATACAGACAGCTATAATAGGTATAATAGATGCAGTGTGTACAGAAATATATGGTCAGTTATACATTATAGTCACTGTGTGTGAGGTACATGAGGCAGTCGTCACTGTAACTGTCTAAAGTATTATACATGAGTGAGCAATGAGTAAAAACAGAGCATGGGTGGGGGGCAAATGAAAAGGAAAGTGGAGGACCTCCTCTTACCACTCCATTCCAGTCTGTATGGATCAATGCAGAGCTGATTGTGAACTTCTAATACTTGCTATTAGGGGTTGAAGGATCTGTGATGATGTAATCACAGGTCCTGGCAGATGTACCTTTCAAACCTGGGAACTACACCATTTTTGGTGCAGTTCCTTTGCTAGATCCTGCAGGACCTGTGATGTTGCAGATGATGTCATCACAGGTCCTGACAGATGCACTGTTCTAACCTGGGAACTCCACTTCACACTGTGCAGTTCCATTACATGACCTGTGATGACATCATCAAAGGTCTTTTAGCCTTAGGAAGATAGACGGGAGCAATTAGGGGGCGGGGCCTTCCTCCACTGTGGGCCATCCAAAGCCGATTCGCTAAAAACTTCATTGTAATACTGTACAGAGTTCCCGCTCAATACAGTTTTAGAATGTATTGGCAAGGTATCACTATGAATCGTACCCGAGTTCGGTACCAAGGTTTTTCACAGTAATAATTAATTCTCGAATGTATTACACAGAGTCTCGGGTAACTTCGTGAAGTAATAACTTCGGCTCATCGGAGCCAATACATTCTAATACTGTACGGAGAGGGAACTCCATATAGTATTACAGCAAAGTTTTTTTGCGAATCGACTTTCGATGTACCATCCGAAGTCGATTGCCTCATCCCTAGTTAGTATATAAAATGAGAATGCTTGGGCTGAGAGAAAATGTCTGTATGTGGATAACTGGCTCAGTGAAAGAAAACAGAGGGTGGTTATTAATAGTGCACACTCAGATTAGGTGACTGTCACTAGAAGCGTACCACAGGGGTCAGTATTGGACCCTCTTCTCTTCAATATATTTATTGATGATCTTGTAGAAGGCTTGCATAGTAAAATATCAAGGTTTGCAGATGACACTAAACTGTGTAAAGTAATTAACACGAAAGAGGACAGTATACTGCTGCAGATGGATCTGGCTATGTTGGAGGTTTGGGCAGAGAAGTGGCAGATGAGGTTTAACACTGACAAATGTAAGGTTATACACATGGGAAGGAATTATGCAAGTCACTATTACATACTGTGACACAGTAAGAGGTTTGGTCTGGGAAAACAGGTATTTTCCTCCCAGAGTTCAAATACCGGACCGGATTTTAAGTGCCGTTCCGGGTTTTGCCAGCACTTGGCTGTCATTAAATAGGCAACTGGGCTCAGAAGTCATGTCTCTGTGTTGGGATCTGGGAGCCTTGTGTCTAGATGAAGGCTTTCTACCTGTTTGGCGTGAAAACAGGTTGGTGCTGCTATGCTCAAGGACTCTTTGAGGCAGAATTGCTGCATGGTGTGAATTACCACCAACACCACAAGGTGACTTTTTGCTTGTTTATGACTGCTTGTTTTGTCACTTGCCTAAAGTGTGAATAAAACACTGAACTGTTTGATACAAAGAACTTGTTGTTGCCTCTACACTGCATCCGCTAATCCTGTCTACAAGCAAAACCCCACAATACTAAATGGTAAAACACTGGGTAACACTGACATGGAAAAGGACTTAGGCATTTTGGTGAACCGCAAACTAAGCTGTAGAAACCAATGTCAGGCAGCTGCTGCCAAGGCCAATAAGATAATAGGTTGCATCAAAAGGGGCATAGATGCATGTGATGAGAACATAGTCCTGCCACTTTACAACTCACTAGTCAGACCACACATGTAGTACTGTGTACAGTTCTGGGCTCTTGTTAACAAGACAGACATAGCAGAGCTGGAGAGAGTTCAGAGAAGGACAACTGAAGTAATAACTGGGTGGACTACAGTACCCAGAAAGATTGTCTGGGACCCGCACCTACAATGCAAACGAAGTGGGGAAAAGAACGGAGGGTGCGCTGCGCATGCGCCCTCCATTCATTTCTATGGGGCCACCGAAAATAGCTGAGCCTATTCCCGTCTGCCCCATAGAAATGAATTGGAGCAGGGGCCATTTACTTCTATGGGAGCAGCGGGAAGCAGCGCTTGGTGGTGGACGGACCCCGGGAAATCTGGGGTCCTCCAGCCACAGCTATCCCTGCTCCGTTCTCGTTATAGGTATGGGTTCCAGAGAAGGAAACCGCACCTATCAGACGATGGGGGCATATCCTAGCGATATGCCCCCATTGTCTGTGATGGCAATACCCCTTTCAGTTTAGAAAAAACACGACTGAGGGGAGATCTAATAACTATGTATAAATATATCAGGGGTCAGTACAGAGATCTATCCCATCATTGATTTATTCCCAGAACTATGACGGGGAGACATCCTCTGCATCTAGAGGAAAGGAAGGGTTGTACACAAACATAGAAGAGGAATCCTTTCTGTAAGAGCAATGAGACTGGAGCTCTCTGCCTGAGGAGGTGGTGAAGGTGCACTCACTACACAAATTCAAGAGGGGCCTGGATGTATTTCTGTATTTCTTGTGTAATAATATACAGGTTATAGTTATTCGATTTCTGGAGAGGTCGTTGATCCAGGGAGTTATTCTGATTGCCTGATTGGAGTCGGGAAGGAATTTTTTTCCCCTAAAGGAAAATTGGGTTCTACTTCACAGTTGTTGGTTTTTTTGCCTTCCTCAGGATCAACTTGCAGAATGACATGCTGAACTAGATGGACAGATGTCTTTTTTCAGCCTTACAAACTATTCTACTATGTTAGTTTGGTGGCATATTGGGCAGCGCTGCTGCTCAGAGGTTAGCACTAGTGCCTTTGTGGTGCTGGGGTCCTAGGTTTGAATCCAACCAAGGACAGCATCTGCATGGAGTTTATATGTTCTCTCTGTGTTTGCGTGGGTTTCCTCTGTGTACTCTGCTTTCTTCCCACACTCCAACATACTAATAGGAACACAGTGCCAGTTTACTGAAGAAGAATGTCCACACGACCCTGAAAGGATTTTTTTTTTCTTTATTGTAATTCTTTTTTTTTGGGGGGGGGGGGGGGTCCCTAATTGGCTCACAGACTTACAGACAGGCTGTATGAGCCAAACAGTGCTGCGTCAGGCTAGGAGGTGCCCTTGCAGAATCTCATTCTTTGTTGGGCTGTAAATGAAGGTGGATGAGTCCATGCAATGCCTGTACACTGTCCCTAAGACCATTTTCTGTCAGTCACAATCAAGTTTCAGTTCTACTGCATGGGACAGTGAAGGGAAAGGCTAGAAAGAAGAATATTTGTGTAGAATAGGGAAATGCAGGGAAAGCTTTCAGCCAGGTAGTGTGAAATGAGGAGCTGAGGCTGGGTGTGCCTGGCAGTACATGTATTATACATGTGCAACATGTGTCCTAAAATACTAGATACTAATGTGTGCCAAAGCGTCTTGAGACAGTTAAAATTTTTGGGTTTGCAAAATATAACAATACTAGTGTGCACAGTGTGTGTTAAATTACAATATTGTTTTAAATCTGAGTGAAAATGTAATATACTAGACCAAAATCAATGTCAGGGCATCTCCAGACAGTTCAAGTTTTTTTGTTTTGCGAAATATAGCTATACTAGCTATCCGTCGACAACGAATCCCATTATCGAATATTATCGATAACGTTGATTAATCGTTGCAGCCCTACAGTGAATAAATTAAGAGAGGGGCGGCGCTGGGATCCAGGATTCGGGGCGTTGCAGCACAGGGGGGAGCGAAGGACTACTTCCTTCTCCCCTGTGTTGCCTTAAACCCAGCGTATAAGAAGGTCCTGGCTCCCACAGGCCTTGGCACAGCCTGCTCCTTCTCCAGACTGGAAGCCCTGATTAAGGAGCTCAGCCCACATTTACCTGAGCTCCTCAGCTGGCTGCTAATTATCTTAATTACCAGCCTAGCTGCTGCAGACAGTGGGAAAACCTATTTTCCCAGTCTTTCTTGTTCTCACCCAGCTTCCTCTGGGTGAGATACAGCATTTTAATGGCCCTGTGGCAGCTTCACTGCCACACAGGGCACCTACAGCCAGTTTTTATTTTGTTTTGCAAAAAATAGCAATAAAAGTGTGCTATGTGTGTCTTACAAAACAGAGAGTAGTGTTTTAAATTCCTTAGTGAAAAGGAGAAATACTAAGTCAAAATGCGTGTCAAGGCATCTCCAGACCAGGGGGGTTGCTAGGCTAAAACATTTGGGGCCTGGGCCCCTGATGTTTTGTCCCAGGCCCCGAATGTACTGCCTGCCACATAGATCCAACTGTATTGCCATCCTGAGGACGGCAATAAATTGAATCTAATGCCCTGCAAGATCTGAAGGACCTGTGATGACATTACAGGTCATGTGATCAGTGCAGAAGGCAGGGGTTGAGAAGGACCTGCGATGATGTCGCCATCATGTGACCAGTGCAGGAGATGAGGGCATTCAGTAGTGAGGAGGAAAAGTCCTGGAGAAGAAGCTGTAGTGAGGTCTGCACATGAGAGGTAAGTGAAGGGAGAAGAAGAGCAAAGCTGGGAGTTGTGGTTATTTACTGTAACTTGGACTGCATGTTAGGGCTGACGGAAGGGATGTTATTATCATGGGACTAAATGTTCAGGGGTGATGTTATTTACATGAGGCTGCATGTTGAAGGCAGCTGTGGGGGGGGTTGATGTTATTTACATGGGACTGCATGTTGGAGGTAGCTGTGGGAGGGAGTGATTATATTTACATGGGACTGTATGTTGAAGGCGGCTGTGGGAGGGGGAGATGTTATTGACATGGGACTGTATGTTGGAGGAGGCTGGGGAGGGGCTGATGTTATTTGAATAAGGGTCTTATAGATTCGCCTTATTTTTACCAAGAGCACTATGGGCAGCTTGTTACTACTGAGGGAACTGTAGAGAGTTTTATTACCACTGGGCGAACAATAGGGGGTCCTTATTTGTACTGGGGGCTCTGTGAGGGCATAATTAATAAAGGAGGGCTCTTCTACTAATGGGGGCACTCTTGGGGAGCATTATCATTGTTGGGGGCACAGTAGGGGCAGTATTACTAATGAGGGTACTCTAGAAGGGAATTACTATTGGTGGTACTTGGAGGAGCACTATTACTATGGGGGTGCTATCTGTATGGCACTCATTTTTCTTCCGGATTGTATTTTGGGGTTTTGGGGAGCACAGCGAGCAGCAGGATGAAATGTGAGGAAAGGATAGAAATGTGAGGAACCTAAGATGTCTGTGTGTCACACTCTGCAGAGACAAGGTGCGGCTGAAAGAAGTTGTCTGGACCGAGTGAAGGAGATGATGACAGAGAAGATCTACATCAGAGGAGACGTCACCTGGGAGGCCCTGGATATGAAAGGTATGTGCTGCTGTATAGGGAGTACAGTAAAATGCAGTGTGTGCGGGGTGGGTCGACTTTCACACTAGCGGTAACCTTCTCCGGCAGGCTTTTCCGGCGGGGGAACAGCCTGCCGGATCCGTGCTACCGCTAGTGCACCATGCCGCTGGAAGTCCGCTCCGGCTCCATTCACTATAAGCATGCTGCAGTTTTATTCCAGCCGCCTCTCGGCATGTTTGCCATGCTGTGGCTGAACCTCCAGTCCGCCCCCATTATAGTAAATAGGGCCGGAGCGGACTTTCGGCGGAACGGTGCCCTAGCGGTAGCACAGATCTGGCAGGCTGTTCCCCCACCGGAACACCCTTACAGAAGAAGACTACCTCAAGTGTGAAAGTAGCCTTAGAGAAATGGGCCATAATTATTGGGGCTTGGGCCCCAGATCTTTTGAGACCTTAGCAACGCCCCTGCTCAAGACAGTTAAAAAAATGTTGTTGGGGGAAATATAGCTATGCTAGTGTGGAATGTGTGTATTACAATACAGAGGGTAGCATTTAAATCTCTCAGTGAAAACGTGAACTACTAGACTAAAATCTGTGACAGGGCATCTCCAAACAGTTCCGTTTTTTGTTTTGCAAAATATAGCAATATGAGTGCACAACATGTGTCTTACAATACAGAGGGTAGCGTTTTTATTCTCTGAGTAAAAAAGTAAAGTACTAGACCAAAATCTGTTTCAGGACATTTTCTGTATCAAACTGTTAAACTTTTTTTTTGTTTTGTTTTGCAAAACATAGCAATACAAGTGTGCAACATCTGTCTTAAAATACAGAGAGTAGCTGTCACGTATTAATGTGGGAGGGAACACCACACTGACAACAAGAGGAAAGGGAAAAGGAACTAGGCCTTAAAGCTAGGGAAAGGGAAACAGACACCACCTACGGAAACCCTAATCCTAGCCCTGACACCTATCCGTATGAACGGACCTTAAAGGTAGGATTGTTCGTACACTGGACCTAAGACCCTGGAAACACTGAATTACCCTGGAGCAGTGTGTGGGCTTGAGACGGCCTGTTCCTTCCAATATTAAGGAACCAGCGTCTCCCTGAGGCCTAGTAACAAAAGACAGAGGGTAAACAACAAAATATAAAAGGGAAGTAACACTTAAGTTCTGAAGTTAATGGACGTGCAGGAACTCAGAAGAGGACCACACACCAACACTTCCAATACCAAACTCAAGCTATCAACCGATGATGATGTGTGAAGCCAGACTAAATAGAGGAGTTGGAATGACCACTAGGCTACACCTGAGACAAGAGATGTGGTCATTGCCAGCAACAACACTAACAAGTGAAACCTAAGAGGCTGTCAGACCACATCATGTGCAGCCAGCCTCTATATACTAAATAGAAGTACAGTACCACAGTGCTGCCCAGATACAATGTAACATAGAGGGGACACAGCTGAGAGTTTTAATAATAAAGTAATGGTCTAAGAAGACAATATTAGTGACCAATAATAAAAGTTATGTTTTAGACAGGAAATGAACATATGTTAAAAGGAGGCAATTAGCAGTCTTTGACTAATTGTAAAATTATTCCTTGAGCCTCTCCATATGTTTGGGTAAAATTTTGTCAAAACAATCTTGATTCTTACCTCGCCAAGCTGCTAGTGGTGTAGTCGCTGCTGTACCAGTTAGTACAGTTTGCTGCTCCCAAAAAGCCATCCTTACCTTGCACTCTCACGTGGCAAAGAATGTGGGCTACTTGCGATTCTTCCTGTGCAGCAAGGTGCATGCCCCAGTGGAAACCTGGAGCAGGTGATACAGGCAGTGACAGTACAAGTCTTTCATGGCCCAGTACATGTCTTTCAATTTGATTTGCGGCAGCGGCCTGGCACATGGCAAAAAGGCAGGGTGCTTTTGACCCGCCCCCCACGATTGTGTCAGCCTGGCTTCCACACCAAACACCTATCCTCCTCCAATTCCTCCTCCATGAACATTCTCCTGTCCCCAACAGCTGCAGGGCACAACGTCGCTTCCACTCTCTCTCCTTCCTATCACATGTGTAAAACCTTTTAAAACACCCAATAAAAGGTTTTACACACTATCGCCTTCCGGTCATGGTTTTGCGACTACCAGCTATCATCCAAAAGTCGGACTCAATCAGTCCACCTGCTCTTCTCCTTGTGCTCCTTAGCCAATTTGGTTGGCACTGACCTCCACTGCTTTACTACAAACGCTCACTGGAGTTGTGCCCAATTTTCCAAAACATTAAAAGGTGAGCATATTACATCTCCATTTGAGGAACTTTGCACCCTAACATGTTCACCCTATGAGCATCTGTTCTTGTTGGCCATTCATTGCTGTCCTATCACATATATCAGTTACTAATGTACATCAAGCAGCAAACATCCTGCTTGCTGTCACCAAGGACAGACTGTGAATTTAACGGTTATCCAAAGTTAAAAACATGCGGATCAAAACATCCAGGGACGGGGGAGCAGCCAATAGCAGTATGTGATGGGGACGAGCCTCCCTAGCATCGAGGGTGATGCTAGGGAGGCTCATCCCCATCATGGACTCCTATTGCAGTAGGTGGGGCCAGCAGTAACTTAGTGCAGCACAAAATACTGCCCCAGCAAAACCAAATACTATAGTGCAGCATAAAATGCTGCCGCGCGCATCGCAGTATTCTATTGTATCACTGTCCAGAAGAAGGTGATATAGTGGAATTCAGGAGGGCGTCTGTGGATGCCGGCCTAGGGCACAAGTGCCTGATGCTCCTAGCATTAATTAATGCTAACAGCATAAGATCATTATGTACCCAGCTAACAGCCATAAGGAGGGCTTGGGTGGCTCCCTAGTCATTGGCCCACCAGGAAGTTTCCCTGTAGGGTCTATGGCTAGTCTGCCCCTGGCAGTTACGTCACTGACTCCAACTCGGAGAGGTGGTCATCAATAATAGCAATAATAGCAAAATTGTGGCTGCTCGGAACCTCAGGGAAATAGCACATGCTCCCTGCATGGTGCACGTCATTAACCTAGTTGTGCAATGCTTTTTTTTAAAAGTACACTGGCTTGCACAAGGTCCTGGCTATGTTCAGGAGATTGTCCTCACATTTCAGTAACTCTTAACTGGCGAGGAATGCTCTCCTGAACTTGCAGTGACAGAACAGTCTGCCGCTATATCACGTATTCTGCAACGTTCCAATTTACTGGAATGCAACATTGTAAATGCTAGAGCACCTATACGAACAGCAGAAAGCCTAGAATGAGGTTGTCATGCACTAGACAGCCTCAGCAGGAAGCAAGCAGGTGTCTTAAGGTCAGGCAGTGGCAACTCATCCGAGATGCCTGAGGCCAACAGGCAAGAGGCCACAATGTTTGTCAGCAGGGACAACTAGGACATGAACGATCTCACCCCATCTCCCATAGTTATCTTAGATCAGACGCTGATATGCATGCAGCAGGGGATGACAGTGGAAGAAGGACATCTAACGCATCTTGTTGTCGGCCCTGTAGCTATTAGGGACTCACAAGGTGGAAAAGGATGAGGCGCTTCCACTGGAGGAGGAGTCGAAGGTGGAGGAGCAGGAAGATGATGATAACCATGGCACCGGCCACGACACTCAATCATCTCAGTGGGGGGCATATCTGGAAAGACTTGGCCCCATGGGCACACTGGCCACAGTGGCGACCTGTATGTTCACTTGCTTACACAATGACAGACATATCATTGACATGAAGCAGTCTGAAGATTACTGGATAGCCATGCTTTTAGATCCTCACTATCAAAGCAAAATGGGGGAATGTTTCCCTCCCTTAGAAAGGGAGGACAAATTACATTATTACCAGAAAACACTGCGTGTGTGCAGCATACCACAGCTTTCGGCAAGCAGATTCCTGCCTCCAGTGTGTCTGAACGGAGCAGCAGTAGCAAGTTCAGTTTACACAACATGATGGAGCAGTTTTTAACATGAGGTAAATAAGCTGAGAGCTTCCACCTCAATGCCCAGGCTTAGGCCTACATACACTCAGGCCTGTCTCTGGTGTCAAGGGTGCACCTCGCCTTTGTGCTGCCTGAGGCAAAAATTCAGATGGCACCCCCTCCCCATCATGCTAAGTTCTCAACCTAACCCCTTCCCTCCTAACATTACAAAAAGTAATACAAAACATACAGAGTAATACAGCGCCACATACCTCTTACATCCAGTGACGTCTCCTCTGATGTAGATGCTCTCTTTCCTCATGTTCTCCATTCGAACCAGACTGCCGTGATGATTTCTTTCAGCTATCTCTTGTCTCTGCAGAGTTTGACAATAAGGCACCATGGTTGCCTACTTTTCCATCCCATCCTGCCAACTCCCTGCCCGCTGTCCTCTCCAATACTATACTGCAGAAGCAGCTATTCCCCTGAAAATACTATTACCACACAGATAGTGCCCCCTTCAATAATTATTGTCACACAGATCCCTGAAAAAATAACTCTGCCCAGCAAATAGTGCATCTGACAGTAATAGTGCCGTAAACATAGTGTCCCCCAAATATAATACACCCTTATAATGTGTGCCAGTGCAAAAATGCGCCCCTTATATTATTATATTAAGTGCCTGTGCCAAAATTTCCTCCTTAACCACCTCCCGACCGCTGTACGCACCGATGCGTCCGGGAGGTGGTTGTTTAGTTCCTCCTGGACGCATCGGCGCGTCCTCTCGCGAGACGCGAGATTTCCTGTGAACGCGCGCACGCAGGCGCGCGCGCTCACAGGAACAGAAGGTAAGCGAGTGGATCTCCAGCCTGCCAGCGGCGATCGCTCGCTGGCAGGCTGGAGATCCGAATTTTTTAACCCCTAACAGGTATATTAGACGCTGTTTTCATAACAGCGTCTAATATACCTCCTACCTGGTCCTCTGGTGGTCCCTTTTGTTAGGATCGACCACCAGAGGACACAGGTAGGTCAGTACAGTCCCACCAAACACCACACTACACTACACTACACCCCCCACCCCCCCCCCGTCACTTATTAACCCCTTATAAACCCCTGATCACCCCATATAAACTCCCTGATCACCCCCCTGTCATTGATCACCGCCCTGTCATTGATCACCCCCCTGTCAGGCTCCATTCAGACGTCTGCATGATTTTTACGGATCCGATCCATGTATCCATGGATCCGTAAAAATCATGCGGACGTCTGAATGGAGCCTTACAGGGGGGTGATCAATGACAGGCGGGTGATCACCCATATACACTCCCTGATCACCCCCTGTCATTGATCACCCCCCTGTCATTGATCACCCCCCTGTAAGGCTCCATTCAGACGTCCGCATGATTTTTACGGATCCGATCCATGTATCCATGGATCCGTAAAAATCATGCGGACGTCTGAATGGAGCCTTACAGGGGGGTGATCAATGACAGGCGGGTGATCACCCATATACACTCCCTGATCACCCCCTGTCATTGATCACCCCCCTGTAAGGCTCCATTCAGACGTCCGCATGATTTTTACGGATCCGATCCATGTATCCATGGATCCGTAAAAATCATGCGAACGTCTGAATGGAGCCTTACAGGGGGGGTGATCAGTGACAGGGGGGTGATCACCCTGATTACCCTGATCACCCCCTGTCATTGATAACCCCCCTGTAAGGCTCCATTCAGACGTCCGCATGCGTTCTGTGGATCCGATCCATGTATCCATGGATCCGTAAAAAATCATGCGGATGTCTGAATGGAGCCTTACAGGGGGGGTGATCAGTGACAGGGGGGTGATCACCCTGATTACCCTGATCACCCCCTGTCATTGATAACCCCCCTGTAAGGCTCCATTCAGACGTCCGCATGCGTTTTGTGGATCCGATCCATGGATCCATGGATCCGTAAAAAATCATGCGGATGTCTGAATGGAGCCTTACAGGGGGGGTGATCAGTGACAGGGGGGTGATCACCCTGATTACCCTGATCACCCCCTGTCATTGATAACCCCCCTGTAAGGCTCCATTCAGACGTCCGCATGCGTTTTGTGGATCCGATCCATGGATCCATGGATCCGTAAAAAATCATGCGGATGTCTGAATGGAGCCTTACAGGGGGGGTGATCAGTGACAGGGGGGTGATCACCCTGATTACCCTGATCACCCCTGTCATTGATAACCCCCCTGTAAGGCTCCATTCAGACGTCCGCATGCGTTTTGTGGATCCGATCCATGTATCCATGGATCCGTAAAAAATCATGCGGATGTCTGAATGGAGCCTTACAGGGGGGGTGATCAGTGACAGGGGGGTGATCACCCTGATTACCCTGATCACCCCCTGTCATTGATAACCCCCCTGTAAGGCTCCATTCAGACGTCCGCATGCGTTCTGTGGATCCGATCCATGTATCCATGGATCCGTAAAAATCATGCGGACGTCTGAATGGAGCCTTACAGGGGGGGTGATCAATGACAGGGGGGTGATCAGGGAGTCTATATGGGTGATCACCCCCCTGTCATTGATCACCCCCCTGTCATTGATCACTCCCCCCCTGGTAAGGCTCCATTCAGCCATTTTTTTTGGCACAAGTTAGCGGACATTTTTTGTTTGTTTTTGTTTTTTCTTACAAAGTCTCATATTCCACTAACTTGTGTCAAAAAATAAAATCTCACATGGACGCACCATACCCCTCACGGAATCCAAATGCGTAAACATTTTTAGACATTTATATTCCAGACTTCTCACGCTTTAGGGCCCCTAAAAAGCCAGGGCAGTATAAATACCCCACATGTGACCCCATTTCGGAAAGAAGACACCCCAAGGTATTCCGTGAGGGGCATATTGAGTCCATGAAAGATTGAAATTTTTGTCCTAAGTTAGCGGAAAGTGAGACTTTGTGAGAAAAAAAACAAAAAAAATCAATATCCGCTAACTTATGCAAAAAAAAAAAAATTCTAGGTACTCGCCATGCCCCTCATTGAATACCTTGGGGTGTCTTCTTTCCAAAGTGGGGTCACATGTGGGGTATTTATACTGCCCTGGCTTTTTAGGGGCCCGAAAGTGTGAGAAGAAGTCTGGGATCCAAATGTCTAAAAATGCCCTCCTAAAAGGAATTTGGGCCCCTTTGCGCATCTAGGCTGCAAAAAAGTGTCACACATGTGGTATCGCCGTACTCAGGAGAAGTTGGGGAATGTGTTTTGGGGGGTCTTTTTACATATACCCATGCTGGGTGAGAAAAATATCTTGGTCAAATGCCAACTTTGTATAAAAAAATGGGAAAAGTTGTCTTTTGCCAAGATATTTCTCTCACCCAGCATGGGTATATGTAAAATGACACCCCAAAACACATTGCCCAACTTCTCCTGAGTACGGCGATACCAGATGTGTCACACTTTTTTGCAGCCAAGGTGGGCAAAGGGGCACCTTTCGGATTTCGCAGGCCATTTTTTACACATTTTGATTTCAAGGTACTTCTTACACATTTGGGCCCCTAAATTGCCAGGGCAGTATAACTACGCCACAAGTGACCCCATTTTGGAAAGAAGACACCCCAAGGTATTCCGTGGGGGGCACGGCGAGTTCCTAGAATTTTTTATTTTTTGTCACAATTTAGCGGAAAATGATGATTTTTCTTTTTTTTTCTTTTTTCCTTACAAAGTCTCATATTCCACTAACTTGCGACAAAAAATAAAAAATTCTAGGAACTCGCCGTGCCCCTCACGGAATACCTTGGGGTGTCTTCTTTCCAAAATGGGGTCACTTGTGGCGTAGTTATACAGCCCTGGCAATTTAGGGGCCCAAATGTGTGAGAAGAACTTTGCAATCAAAATGTGTAAAAAATGCCCTGCAAAATCCGAAAGGTGCACTTTGGAATATGTGCCCCTTTGCCCACCTTGGCAGCAAAAAAGTGTGACACATCTGGTATCGCCGTACTCAGGAGAAGTTGGGCAATGTGTTTTGGGGTGTCATTTTACATATACCCATGCTGGGTGAGAAAAATATCTTGGTCAAATGCCAACTTTGTATAAAAAAAATTGAAAAGTTGTCTTTTGCCAAGATATTTCTCTCACCCAGCATGGGTATATGTAAAATGACAGCCCAAAACACATTCCCCAACTTCTCCTGAGTACGGCGATACCAGATGTGTGACACTTTTTTGATGCCAAGGTGGGCAAAGGGGCACATATTCCAAAGTGCACCTTTCGGATTTCACCGGTCATTTTTTACAGATTTTGATTGCAAAGTACTTCTCACACATATGGGCCCCTAAATTGCCAGGGCAGTATAACTACGCCACAAGTGACCCCATTTTGGAAAGAAGACACCCCAAGGTATTCCGTGAGGGGCATGGCGAGTTCCTAGAATTTTTTATTTTTTGTCGCAAGTTAGTGGAATATGAGACTTTGTAAGGAAAAAAGAGAAAGAAAAAAAAATCATCATTTTCCGCTAACTTGTGACAAAAAATAAAAAATTCTAGGAACTCGCCATGCCCCTCACGGAATACCTTAGGGTGTCTTCTTTCCAAAATGGGGTCACTTGTGGCGTAGTTATACTGCCCTGGCAATTTAGGGGCCCAAATGTGTGAGAAGTACCTTGCAATCAAAATGTGTAAAAAATGCCCTGCAAAATCCGAAAGGTGCACTTTGGAATGTGTGCCCCTTTGCCCACCTTGGCAGCAAAAAAGTGTGACACATCTGGTATCGCCGTACTCAGGAGAAGTTGGGGAATGTGTTTTGGGGTGTCATTTTACATATACCCATGCTGGGTGAGAAAAATATCTTGGTCAAATGCCAACTTTGTATAAAAAAATGGGAAAAGTTGTCTTTTGCCAAGATATTTCTCTCACCCAGCATGGGTATATGTAAAATGACACCCCAAAACACATTCCCCAACTTCTCCTGAGTACAGCGATACCAGATGTGTGACACTTTTTTGCTGCCAAGGTGGGCAAAGGGGCACATATTCCAAAGTGCACCTTTCGGATTTCACCGGTCATTTCTTACACATTTTGATTGCAAAGTTCTTCTCACACATTTGGGCCCCTAAATTGCCAGGGCAGTATAACTACCCCACAAGTGACCCCATTTTGGAAAGAAGACACCCCAAGGTATTCTGTGAGGGGCATGGTGAGTTCCTAGAATTTTTTATTTTTTGTCGCAAGTTAGTGGAATATGAGACTTTGTCAGAAAAAAAAAAAAAAAAAGAAATCATCATCATTTTCCGCTAACTTGTGACAAAAAATAAAAAGTTCTATGAACTCACTATGCCCATCAGCGAATACCTTAGGGTGTCTACTTTCCGAAATGGGGTCATTTGTGGGGTTTTTCTACTGTTTGGGCATTGTAGAACCTCAGGAAACATGACAGGTGCTCAGAAAGTCAGAGCCGTTTCAAAAAGCGGAAATTCACATTTTTGTACCATAGTTTGTAAACGCTATAACTTTTACCCAAACCATTTTTTTTTTGCCCAAACATTTTTTTTTTATCAAAGACATGTAGAACTATAAATTTAGCGAAAAATTTATATATGGATGTCGTTTTTTTTTGCAAAATTTCACAGCTGAAAGTGAAAAATGTCATTTTTTTGCAAAAAAATCGTTACATTTTGATTAATAACAAAAAAAGTAAAAATGTCAGCAGCAATAAAATACCACCCAATGAAAGCTCTATTAGTGAGAAGAAAAGGAGGTAAAATTCATTTGGATGGTAAGTTGCATGACCGAGCGATAAACGGTGAAAGTAGTGTAGTGCCGAAGTGTAAAAAGTGGCCTGGTCATGAAGGGGGTTTCACCTAGCGGGGCTGAAGTGGTTAAAATGCCTACCTGTAAAAAAAAAAAAACTATAGTGTGTGCCAGTACAAAAAATCCCTCCCTCAAACTCCATAGTGCACTGATGATGACGTCATCGCGTGCCTGCATCAGTCTCCGATAGGACTTAGCCTGAAGCCTACCAGAGGGAACAGAGAAGGAATACGTCTCTTCCGTGCCCCGCTGCTGTATCTACCTTTTACGCCGTCCTATACTGTTGAACATAGAGAGATGAGCGCTTTTACAATGGAAGCTCATTTCCCTCTGCCCTGCTGCCGCTCCCTACCTGAGTCACATGAGGTGATCGCCTCACCTTGGCCTAATTGGTTGTGTGGCCCTGTGTGGCCCTGTCTGGCACATCCATGGGCTTCTGGGCAGGCAAACTAGAAAAGTGGCCTGAACTGGCAGAGTATACTCTCTCTATACTCTCTCTTGCCCAGCCTCCAGTGTCATCTCGGAGAGGGTTTTCAGCACCACACGGGACATGGTGACACCCAAACGGACCAAGTTGTACTCCGGCAGTATCCAAAACATAACTTTTGTCAAAATGAACCAAGCCTGGATTTGGGAGGATTTTACACTCCTTTGGCTGAGGCCGATCAATAGATGTAGCCTGGCTGATGGTGCCCCATCTTGCCACTGTTGCTATCTGCCTGCCTTCATGCTTGCCCTCATGTTGCCTGCCTACCATCATGGTCCGTACGGCTGCTGCTTCTATCACGCCACTGTTGCTGCCTACCTTCCAACATGTACCATATGGCTGCTGCTACCGCCACCGCCTCAGCTGCTACTCTTCACTGCTGATCCCCTACTGCCACCACTATTAACTCTACGCATCTGCCACTACTACTACTACTACTACTACTACTACTACTAGTCTGCTACTACCTATAGACAACTGATCTACAGCTTTCTATATTTCAGCCACGTGCCTCTAATACCCTAACCTTTCCACATCCACACTGTGCTGCTGCTGCTGCTCCCAATTAAAAGGGATAATTTTTCTAGGTTCATTCACAACGAGCCACTTTTTCTTCTGACAATTGTGTTGTATGGGCAGGCATTTTGACTCTCCCAACAAGCCATAGTTTTTTACATTTTTTTTTATCACATAACACTGTGTGTTTTTAAACACCACCTGCCACCAATAGGTAATAATTTTCAGAAGCTTTGGAATATGAAAAAGCATGTGTTTTTATAAACACGCAATGTGTTTTTAAACACGCTGTTCAAACATGTGTTCACCCATACCTATTAATGTCAGTGTCAATCAGACGTGATTTACTATTGCTGTCATTGTGTTCAAGAGCGAGAGGGGGCGAGAAAAAGCAAAAATTCATGAAAAGAGATAACATGTTTTCCTTGTGTGTTATATACCAAATTCCAGGGTGTGTTATAAGACCAGAGTGTGTTATATACCAAATTCCAGGGCAATTGAAACCAATTAGTTCAGCCGGAAATGATTCATGTCCGAACATTTTCAAAAATTTGGGGAATCTGAATGAAACCAAACCTGAGGTTCGCTCATTTCTAAAAAGAACCCTTTATCCCTGGCAATGCTTTACTATTTTGTCTTTGATACAAATCAAAATAATATGTTTGGTGCTAAATGTTAAAACAATTCCCTTTTTTTAATCCAAATCTTGCTATCCACAAAATACTGTCAGCATTGTTTTAACTCACCCAGGCATATAGTGCCATCAGCTGGTGAAATTGGTGAACATGTGAAACTGAAATCTCTTTATTGCAGTTATATAAAGTTATCCCATGTCCACAGGATAGAGGATAACTATTAAATCGCTGGGGGTTCTACCGAAGGAACCCCCACCAATCACGAGAACAGGAACCCCATACCCCATGGAGCCCCCCCACACTATCCATAACAAATATAAACATCATCATTAGCTGAATTATTGTTTTTTGTGAACATATTTCAATAATTTCACAGCATTCTGCTTCATGGTGTGTAAATGCCACAGCAGATTCATACCTAATCTTGGCCTGAAGTAATAATCTAAAATGCAGCCTCTTAATTGACCTGATGCCAAATTATGTCATGATGCTTTATTATTCAAAAAAAGCAGCCATATATTCAATAGGAGCCAGTGAAATGTCTGGTCTTTAATGATCTGGTTGTCTACAATGTATGAATATTAATGCTTTAGATTAAACTGAATACTTGAATGTTTTAGTGATTTATTTTGCATGCCTTCATGTAAGGGGTTTATGATAAGTCTGCTCACGTATTTTGAAGAACAGAATATTTTACAATCAAATAAACAAGCCTCTGTCGGACAAGGACTTGGGCAGTGAGGTTACATGTCACATTGAACATAGTGTCTGATCTGTCAGAATCAGGCTATAGAGCAGTAGGAGCTGAGTAGATTGATATATACACTGAACAAAAATATAAACGCAACACTTTCGGTTTTGCTCTATTTTGCATGAGCTGAACTCAAAGATCTGAAACATTTTCTACATACACAAAGGACCCATTGCTCTCAAATATTGTTCACAAATCTGTCTAAATCTGCGTTAGGGTCCATTCACACGTCCGTAAGTGTTCTGCGGATCCGCAAAACACGGACACTGGCAATGTGCATTCCGCAATTTGCGGACAGCACATCGCTGGCAGTTGCGGACAAGAATAGGACATGTTCTATTTTTTGGCGGAAACGGAAGCACGGATGCAGAAGTGCAGATCCGCAAATGCGGATGCGGACAGCACATTCCAGCCCCATTGAAAATGAATGGGTCTTCACGCGTTCCACGGACGTGTGAATGGATCTTTAGTGAGCACTTCTCCTTTGCCGAGATAATCCATCCCACCTCACAGGTGTGGCATATCAAGGTGCTGATTAGACAGCATGAATATTGCACAGGTGTGCCTTAGATTGCACACAAAAAAAGTCCACTCTGAAATGTGCAGTTTGATCACATAGCACAATGCCACAGATGTCGCAACGTTTGAGGGAGCGTGCAATTGGCATGCTGAATGCAGGAATGTCTACCAGAGGTGTTGCCCCTACACCAGCCCAGGACCTCCACATCCAGCATGTTCTCCTCCATGATCGTCTAAGACCAGCCACCCGGACAGCTGCAGCAACAATCGGTTTGCATAACCAAAAGATTTCTGCACAAACTGTCAGAAACCGTCAGGGAAGCTCATCTGCATGCTTGTCTTCCTCATCGGGGTCTGGACCTGACTGCAGTTCGTAGTCGTAACTGATGAGTCTCGGTTTTCACTGTTCAGGGCAGGTGGCAGACAGTGTGTGTGGCATCGTGTGGGTGAGCGGTTTGCTGACGTTAACGTTGTGGATCGAATGGCCCATGGTGGCGGTGGGGTTATGGTATGGGCAGGTGTATGTTATGGACAATGAACACAGGTGCATTTTATTGATGGTATTTTAAATGCACAGAGATACCGTGATGAGATCCTGAGGCCCATTGTTGTGCCATTCATCCACGACCATCACCTCATGTTGCAGCATGATAATGCACAGCCCCATATTGCAAGGATCTGTACACAATTCCTGGAAGCTGAAAACATCACAGTTCTTGCATGGCCAGCATACTCACCGGACATGTCACCCATTGAGCATGTTTGGGATGCTCTGGATCGGCATATATGACAGCATGTTCCAGTTCCTTCCAATATTCTGCAACTTCGCACAGCTATTGAAGAGAAGTGGACCAACATTCCACAGGCCACAATCAACAACCTGATCAACTCTATGCGATGGAGATGTGTTTCACTGCGTGAGGCAAATGGTGACCACACCAGATACTGACTGGTTTTATGACACCCCCCTAGTAATGCAAAACTGTGCACATTTCAGAGTGCCCTTTTATTGTGGGCAGTCTATGGCACACCTGTGCAATATTCATGCTGTCTAATCAGCACCTTGATATTCCACACCTGTGAGGTGGGAGGGATTATCTTGGCAAAGGAGAAGTGCTCACTAACACAGATTTAGACAGATTTGTGAACAATATTTGAAAGCTATGGGTCTTTTGTGTATGTAGAAAATGTTTCAGATCTTTGAGTTCAGCTCATGCAAAATGGGAGCAAAACCGAAAGTGTTGCATTTATGTTTTTGTTCAGAGTAGTTCTGAGGGTAAAGATTTAGAATAACTTGAAATTCATCAATCTGAACTTCTGCTCTTTTTATACTTAGGAGCCCAGTGGGCAGTCCTATGTAGTGTTTGAAAGCCCTCATAGTATGACTGTGCATACAGAGATAACTGCAAGTCATTAAGTAGGACAGGGGCGATGCTAGGGTCTCAAAAGATCCGGGGTCCAAGCCCCAATGAATTTGGCCCAATTCTCTAAGTTGACCCTCACCGGCACACCACATTTTACTGTACTTGCTATACAGCAGCACCTACCTCTCACATCCAGGGCCTTCCAGTTGACCTCTCCTCTGATGTTCTCCATTTGGTCAGGACAACTTCTCTGCAGAGTGTGACACACAGACATCTTAGATTCCACACTTTTCTATCATCATCCCCCAACCTGAAGCCCCCACAGTGTTATCCTACTGCTCGCTGTGCCCCCCAATACCCCCAAATACTATCCTGAACAAATAATAGTGCCAAACAGATAGCCCCTCTGCCCACAGTAATAGTGCTCCTCATAGTCCCACCAATAGTAAATCCCTTCTTGAATGGCCTCATTAGGAATACGGCCCCCTACTGTGCCCCCAACAGTGATAATGGTCCACAAAAATTCCTCCACTAGTAGAAGAGCCCTCCAGTATTAATAATGCCCTCACAGAGCCTCAAGTAGAAATAAGGCTCCCTATTGTCCTCCCAATGGTAAGAAAGCTACCTACAGACCCCTCAGTAGTAATAAGGCCCCCATAGTGCTCTTAGTAGAAATAAGGAGGATCTATAAGTCCCTCCTATATAGCCCCCAGTAGTAATAAGAATGCCTAATGTCCCCTGTACTTATAATACCCCTACAGTGCCCCCAGTAATTATACTGTTCCCTTCTGTTATAATGCTTACCCTGAAGTGCCCCCAGTATTTATAATGCCCCCTACTGTTATAATGCTCACCCCGAAGTGCCCCCAGTATTTATACTGCCCCCTACTGTTATAATGTCCCTACAGTGCCCCCAGTATTTATTTTGCCCCGTACTGGTATAATGCTCGCCCAGAAGTGCCTCAGTATTTATAATGCCCTCTGTAGTTATCTTCCTCCCTCCAACATTCAGTCCTATGTAAATAACACCACTCCCTCCCACAGCCGCCTTCAACACACAGTCCCATGTAAATAACATCACCCCTTCCCCAGCCACCTCCAACATTCAGTCCCATGTAAATACTATCACTCTCTCCCACAGCCGCCATCAACATACAGTCCCGTAAAAATAACATCACTCCCTCTCACAGCCGCCATCAACATACAGTCCCATGTTAATAATATCACTATCTCTAACAGCCGCCATCAACATACAGTCCCATGTAAATACCATCATCCCCTCCCACAGCCGCATTCAACATACAGTCCCATGTAAATAACATCACCCCCTCCCACAGCCGTCTTTAACAAACAGTCCCATGTAAATAACATCACCCCCTCAACATTCAGTCCCACGTAAATAACATCACCACCTCCCACAGCCATCTTTAACACACAGTCCCATGTAAATAACATCACCCTGCCCCAGCCTCCTCCAACATGCAGCCTCATGTAAATAAAATCACCCCCTCAACATTCAGTCCCATGTAAATATCCCCCTCCCTTCAGCCCTAACATACAGTCCCAGTTAAATAACCACAACTCCCAGCATTGCTCTGCCTTTCCCTCGCATTCTCAAGTGCAGCATTACTAAGTGCATCTGAGATAATCAGGAGGTAATCTGGAGGTGGATACAATCTAAAAAAGTAAGATTTGTTTGTTTAAAACCTTTCCCCTCTTTAAAATGGCATACCTGGTTCTGTGCAGGAACTGTTGTGCTTTTATTTCAGGTTCCACTCTTCGGAGGTTTGGATGCTGTCTGATCTGTAGACAGCTCTCCATAATGCAGCAGGAAATAGCATTTTTGAAATCTGAGATTTGTAAATTAACTGTTAAACAAACTCAGACTGGGAACGTTGCAAGGCCACTGCCACAGAGGCCCCCTAGAAATGGAAGATCGGTTACTGCAGGTTCTGGTAGACTTAGATTTGCTGATAGAAGACATGTCCCACAGTCTGTGGCTCTCCATAATTCATTTGCAGCACTTTCAGAGCGCAAGAGCAACGTGGAGGATGGCTCAGGCACAGTGGGTGAGGAACAATCATCTCCTATGCATAAAGTATGCAAGACTGCAGCCAAAGACAAAAAGGATAAGGTGAGGACTGATAGTAAGCAGCTGTTGGTGGGCGATTCTATCATAAGAGGTGTGAAGTTTGAGGAAAATGGTTTTGTGAGATGTCTCCCTGGTTCTACCGCTAGCAGGGACAGACGACGCATCCTTAATATTGTTAGGCAAGCAAAGCAGGAAAGGGAGGTGGATGTTATTGTCAATCTTGGGACAAATGATCTGTCTTGCAATGAGTTTTCAAAGGTGAAGAAAGCTTTTCACACACTTGGTAATGATATACGGGAGGTTGCATCGACTGTTTCATTCTCTGCAGTTTTGCCTGTGCATAACCTTCAGCATGACAGGAAGATGCGCATTAAGGAATTCAATGTATGGCTTTGTGAATGGTGTCTGAACCAAGGGTTTGGCTTTGTGTCTCATGTTAGCTCTTGCTGGAATGGAAAAGAACTGTACAAGAAAGATTGTTTGCATCTTTCTCTCAAGGGAACGAATGTCCTCAGTGAACAGTTCAAAGTATTTGCTAAGGAGCATTTAAACTAGGAAAGGGGGGCAAAAGAGTGATGATCCAGCAGTCCGACTGCCCCCCGAAACAATGCCAGAAGATGCCAGTAGCACATAGGTTAAGAAATGACAAGCTCAGAGTCTCGTCTACAAATGCTCACAGTTTAGTGAAAAAGATCAATGAACTTGAGTCTATAAGGGCATCTGAGAATATAGATTTAGTGGCTGTTACTGAGACATGGTTCAATGGGAGTAATGGCTGAGATATAACAATACCAGGGTTCTTTCTATATAGGAAAGACAGAGAAGGCAAGAAAGGTGGCCCTGTATGTGAAAGATCACATAAAATCTAATTTAATACAAGTTAGCAAGACCAATTTAGAGTTGTTAGGCAAGCAAAGCAGGAAAGGGAGGTGGATGTTATTGTCAATCTTGGGACAAATGATCTGTCTTGCAATGAGTTTTCAAAGGTGAAGAAAGCTTTTCACACACTTGGTAATGATATACGGGAGGTTGCATCGACTGTTTCATTCTCTGCAGTTTTGCCTGTGCATAACCTTCAGCATGACAGGAAGATGCGCATTAAGGAATTCAATGTATGGCTTTGTGAATGGTGTCTGAACCAAGGGGTTGGCTTTGTGTCTCATGTTAGCTCTTGCTGGAATGGAAAAGAACTGTACAAGAAAGATTGTTTGCATCTTTCTCTCAAGGGAACGAATGTCCTCAGTGAACAGTTCAAAGTATTTGCTAAGGAGCATTTAAACTAGGAAAGGGGGGCAAAAGAGTGATGATCCAGCAGTCCGACTGCCCCCCGAAACAATGCCAGAAGATGCCAGTAGTACATAGGTTAAGAAATGACAAGCTCAGAGTCTCGTCTACAAATGCTCACAGTTTAGTGAAAAAGATCAATGAACTTGAGTCTATAAGGGCATCTGAGAATATAGATTTAGTGGCTGTTACTGAGACATGGTTCAATGGGAGTAATGGCTGAGATATAACAATACCAGGGTTCTTTCTATATAGGAAAGACAGAGAAGGCAAGAAAGGTGGCCCTGTATGTGAAAGATCACATAAAATCTAATTTAATACAAGTTAGCAAGACCAATTTAGAGTTAGTTTGGGTTACGTTGCAGCTTGATAATCATAAGCCAAGTCAAAGAATTAGATAATCTACTAGTTGAGGAAATAGCTAAAGTGACATTGAAAGGGGAAGTTATCATTATGGGAGACTTTAATCTTCCTGATGTAAACTGGAAAACCAAAATAGCCAGTTCTGCCAGGAGTACAGATATTCTAAATTCCCTACTGGGATTATCTCTACAGCAAGTAGTGGAGGAGCCAACCTGGAAGGAGGCCATTTTAGATTTAGTATTCACAAATGGGAATTTGTTATCTGATATTATTATAGGGGAAAGCTTGGGATCTAGTGATCACCAAACAGTGTGGTTTACTATAAGTACAGTGACTGAGTCACACCACACAAAAACAAAAGTTTTAGATTTGAGAAAAACTGACTTTTCTAAAGTTAGATTAGAGGTATACGAGTCCCTATCAGAACAGTTTCAATGGAGTCCAAGAGAAATGACACTACTTAAAATTGGCACTATTGAAGGGAACAGAAAATTGCATTAGGATTGTCAGCAAAAGCAAAAAAAAGAAGAAACCACTGTGGTACTCAGCAGAAGTGACCAAAATCATTAAAAACAAAAAGATAGCGTTTAATAATTAGAAAAAAAACAGGATGACAGGCAAATTTATAAGATTAGGCAGAAAGAGGTCAAGCAACTTATAAGAGCTTCTAAAGCACAGGCAGAAGAGAAATTAGCTCAGTCAGTGAATGAAGGCAATAAGACATTCTTCAGATACATAAATTAAAAAAAGGAAACTAAAACAAGGAATTACCAAATTAAAAACAAAAGAAGGAAGTTATATGGAAGAAGATAAAGAACTAGCTGACTGCCTCAATGAATACTTCTGTTCAGTTTTTACAAAGGAAAATGGAGGAAAAGGACCTCAGTTAGGAAGGAAGACTAATGAATATTTTGATGCATGTGTCTTTACAGAGGAAGAGGTTCTAAGTCAGCTGTCTAAAATTAATAGAAAAAAGTCACAGGGGCATGATGGGATACACCCAAAGCTATTAAAAGAACTTAGCGGTGAACTAGCAAAACCATTAACAGATTTATTTAACCAATCACCGGTAACAAGAGTCGTCCCAAAAGATTGGAAATTAGCAAATATTGTGCCCATTCACAAGAAAGGTAGTAGGGAGGAATCGGGCAACTATAGGCCAGTAAGCCTGACATCAATAGTGGGGAAATGAATGGAAACCTTACTTAAGGAGAGGATTGTGGAACATGAAAAATCCCATGGATTGAAAGATGAAAAACAGGGAGACCATGTCAAACTAATCTTATTGATTTTTTTGATTGGGTGACTAAAATAATAGATGGCGGAGGTGCAGTAGACATCGCTTTATCAGCGAAATTGAAGAAGGCCTCAATGGTAAGGTGTGTATTTTTGCTGATGACACAAAGATTTGTAACAGGGTTGATGTTCCTGGAGGGATACAACAAATGGAAAAGGATTTAGGAAAACTGGAGGAATGGTCAAAAATCTGGCAACTAAAATTTTATGTTAATAAGTTCAAGATAATGCACCTGGGGCATAAAAACCCAAGAGCAGAATACAGTCCTAACCTCAGTATCTGTAGAAAGGGATTTAGGGGTCATTATTTCAGAACACTTAAAGGTAGGCAGACAATGTCATAGAGCAGCAGGAAATGCTAGCAGAATGCTTGGGTGTATAGGGAGAAGCATTACCAGTAGAAAGAGGGAGGTGCTCATGCAGCTCTACAGAGCACTAGTAAGACCTTATTTTGAGTATCGTGAGCAGTACTGGAGACCATATCTCTAGAAGGATATTGATACTTTGGAGAGAGTTCAGAGAAGAGCTACAAAACTGGCACATGGATTGCAGGATAAAACTTACCAGGAAAGATTTTAAGGACCTTAACATGTATAGCTTGGAAGAAAGACAAGACAGAGGGGATATGATAGAAAATTTTAAATACATAAAGGGATTCAACAAGGTAAAAGAGGAGAGAATATTTAAAGGAATAAAAACTGCTACAAGAGGACATAGTTTTAAATTAGAGGGGCAAAGGTTTAAAAGTAATATCAGGAAGTATTACTTTACAGAGAGAGTAGTGGATGCTAGTGATGAGCGGGAGGTGCCATATCCGATTTAGCGATATTCCGCGAATATTTGATTGAATATTCGTGTTATATTTGTCGAAATCGAATATTCGTAATTATTCTAATTATCGCGAATAATATGCGATTTAATTAATCACGTATTGCGATTTTTCTTTTGATAGTATAAGGCAATGTTCCTATGACTAATTGACTATGGCTAGGCTAATATGTGTATTTTACGAAATTTCGTAATATTGCTCTAACTTCGTCTTTTAGAATATTACGAATATTGTAAAAGACGAAGTTAGAGCAATATTACGAAATTTCGTAAAATACACATATAGATTATAATTTAGCTAATATAGTGCTATAATCCTTTTTTTTTCTCGAATTTTTTTTTGCCTCTTCTGAACTTAAGTTTTGTTAAATATGTACACTATTAAAAAAATTACTATAGCAGTATATTAGCTAAATTACAATCTATGTGTATTTTACGAAATTTCGTAATATTGCTGTAACTTCATCTTTTAGAATATTCGTAATATTCTAAAAGACGAAGTTAGAGCAATATTACGAAATTTGGTAAAATACACATATAGATTGTAATTTAGCTAATATAGTGCTATAATCCTTTTTTTTCTCAATTTTTTTTTGCCTCTTCTGAACTTAAGTTTTGTAAAATATGTACACTATTAAAAAAAATTACTATAGCAGTATATTAGCTAAATGACAATCTATATGTGTATTTTACGAATATTCTTAATATTGCTCTAACTTCGTTTTTTAGAATATTCGTAATATAGATCTAACTTCGTCTTTTAGAATATTCGGAATATTGCTCTAACTTCGTCTTTTAGAATATTACGAATATTCTAAAAGACGAAGTTAGAGCAATATTAAGAATATACGTAAAAAGTTGAAATCGCAATTCGATTATTATAACTTTAATTAATCGGATTGTGATTTCAACTTAACACTGCTATATTCCATATTAGACTAGAATTAACGAATATGGAATATAGCAGTACTAAGTTGAAATCGCAATTCGATTATTATAACTTGAATTAATCGGATTGCGATTTCAACTTAGCACTGCTATATTCCATATTAGGCTAGAATTAACGAATATGGAATATAGCAGTGATAAGTTGAAATCGCAATTCGATTATTATAACTTGAATTAATCGAATTGCGATTTCAACGTAATTCTCAAATCCGACAGTACATTCTAGTATATGGAGACGTTCCCATGGTGATGACTGGAGCAGCCAGGAAGCCAGGAATCCAAAGGACAGGTAAGAACAACTTTAGGGAAGTGGGAAAGAAAAAAATATAACAATTAAAAAAAAAAAAAAAAACAGACCATTAGATTTCGCGAATATATAGAACTATATTCTAAATATTCGCAAAATCTCGAATTTGCGATATTTGAGAAAAAAAATTGCAATTCGAATATTTACGGTCAACACTAGTGGATGTATGGAATAGCCTTCCTGCAGAAGTGGTAGCTGCAAATACAGTGGAGTTTTAGCATGCATGGGATAGGCATAAGGCCATCCTTCATATAAGATAGGGCTAGGGGCTATTCATAGTATTCAGTATATTGGGCAGACTAGATGGGCCAAATGGTTCTTATCTGCCAACACATTCTATATTTCTATGTTTTTCCCTTCACTTACCTCTCCTCATGTAGCAGACCTCACCACAGCTTCTTACCCTAGGACTTCTGCTTTTCACTGCCGTCCTCTCCTGCACTGGTCACATGATGGTGACATCACCACAGGTCCTTCTCAACCACTGCCTGTTTTACTGGTCACATGACCTGTGATGTCATCACAGGTCCTTCAGCTCTTCCAGTGCATTAGATTCAATTGTATTGTCATCCTGAGGACAGCAATGCAGTTGTATGTAGCTGGCAGGCAGTACATTCGGGGCCTGGAACAAAACATCATGTTTTAACCTAGCAACGCCCCTGAAGTAGGTCCACTTATACTGAATCTTTTCCCACAAAACTGTATATCAATTTGCTCAGCTCATTCCGCTGTATATAATGTTTCCTGAAGACTGAACTGCATTTTCATGGTAACGGGTTCCCATTATCCCTTAATGCATAATCACATGTTTATACTTGATTGGCATTAAGCGGTTGTATCGAGTGGGCTCATACATTCAGCTTGCTCCATACACAGCAGTGACTGGGAACAGAGATGACTCTAATCTCAGTCATTTAACCTCTGAGATGCAGCAGTCAATAGCAACCGTGGCATCTGTGGTTTTAGATAATGAGAGGGGTCTCACTCTGACTTCTGTTTAGAACCCCTGTCTAACTCCCATCAGTTGCTATGACAGAATGGTATATTGTGAAGGGTCTGTCTCCGGCATGGTAAGCTGCCTGTGAAGCCATGACCGAGGCATAGCCTGACAGCCATTGAAAATCCCATAGACTAAGGCCATCTGCAGATGAGTGCGGGTGAATGCACATAAGATCAGCACGAATTTCTGTCTGGATTTATGTGCGTTTGTGCACCATATCTGCATCAAAATCTGCAATGTCTTATCGCAGATTTTGGTGCAGATTTTAGGACTTTTTTTTCTGCAGATTTGACCCTTCCGTTGAAAATGATAAAATACTCAGCTAAAGCCGTTAACATAATTGACATGCTGCAGATTTAGAATTCCACACGGCAAGTCAATTTCCACATGGAAACATTTGCGAAGTGTACATGAGATTTGTGCAATCTCATACACTTTGCTGATATGCTGGGGTTTTTATGCCCGGAAATCATCGTGTATTCCACAATGTGTGCAGGCGGTCTAAGGCTTGTTGCACACCTGCGGCAGCTATTCTGGCCAGCTGTTTTGGCAGAGATCCAACTGATTCAACAGATCCGGCACTGCTGGATGCAACTGGAATGCCTGCAAGTCCCATTAACTATAATGGGTCCGGTGAAGATCTGGCAAAAATGCTGAGAATTGGTCAGACAGAAATCACTGCAGTTTGTTTCTGTCTGATTCCTGGCATTCTCTGCCAGAACTGGCAGATGGATCTCAATGCCTCAGATGTAAAAGTAGCCTAAGGAGACTAGAAAGTACGAAGAAAAAAAGGTTAAAAAAAAAGTAAAAAAAACACAAAAATGTTAAAAACTCACCGCCTTTTCCCGGATATGCAAATATAAAAATATTTATCATGCGTGGTAAACACATCATGGAAAAAAATATATACAAGTTGTCAATTTGCTCTTTTTTGGTCACACTAACGACCTCAAAAAGTGATTTTCTTTCCCGTTGTTTTTCAATGTCACTCCTAAAAGAATTTTTAAATTTTTCAATACAAGCTATGGTTATTTAACTGGTTCAATAAAAAAACACAACTATACAAAAATAAGCCCTTATATGGTTATGTTAACAGAAAATTTGAAAAATTATTGTGGGGAAGAAAATAATGAAACCGCAAAAATGAAAATTGGTCCTAAATATTGGTCCTATATGTATCTAAGCTATATGACAGCCATATGTATCTAATCTATATGACAATTATATTTATCTAAGCTATATAACAGCTATATGTATCTAAGCTACAGTATATGTTAGCTATATGTATCTAAGCTCTATGACAACTATATGTATCTAAGCTATATGACAACTATATGTATCTAAGCTATATGACACCTACATCTATCTAAGCTATATGACAGCAATATGTATCTAAGCTATATGACAGCTATATGCATCTAAGCTATATGACAGCTATATGTATCTAAGCCAGTGTTTCCCAACCAGTGTGCCTCCAGCTGTTGCAAAACTACAACTCCCAGCATGCCCGCACAGCCAAAGGCTGTCCGGGCATGCTGGGAGTTGTAGTTTTACAACAGCTGGAGGCACACTGGTTGGGAAACACTGATCTAAGCTATATGACAACTATATGTATCTAAGCTATATGACAACTATATGTATCTAAGCTATATGACAACTATATGTATCTAAGCTATATGACAGATATATCTATCTAAGCTATATCACTGGTATATGTATCTAAGCTATATGACACCTATATGTATCTAAGCTATTTGACACCTACATCTATCTAAGCTATATGGATCTAAGCTATATCACAGGTATATGTATCTAAGCTATATGACAGCTATATGTATCTAAGCTATATGATACCTACATCTATCTAAGATATATGACACCTATATCTATCTAAGCTATATGGCACCTATATCTATATGAGGGACAATGATTTTCTTTGTGATGTTCCTGGGGGTGTTTTTATTTATTTATGGCCAGTAGAGTAGAGCAATGGTAACTTGCTGAGGCTGTCAGACGCAGTGGCAGGGGAACGAGCACACTGGATCACAGGGAGGGAGCGGCACAACATTGAATCTTTCAGCCTCGCTGGTAAATATCGCGCATGCGTGATCCCTCACAGGAGCCGCAGCAGCCAGACAGAGAGAGAGGGGCGGGCACACAAGGCTCTGACGTTTCATGTACAGAGCTGGGCCACTCCTTAAGGCAGGGAAAAGTCTGTACACGAGATGTCACCACCGGAGCCTGGTGAATGACGTCAGGGGTCACGTGACCCTCATTGGCCGTTTAGAAACACTGCAGAATAAATAATGTGAGTAAATTACAAATGTAATTTTAATAATGTTATAAGCCACCATAACATACAGTCAGGTCTATAAATATTGGGACATCAACACAATTCTAACATTTATGTCTCTATACACCACCACAATGGATTTGAAATTAAACGAGCAAGATGTGCTTTAACTGCAGACTGCCAGCTTTAATTTGAGGGTATTTACATCCAAATCAAGTGAACGGTTTCGAATTTACAAAAGTTTGCATATGTGCCTCCCACATGTTAACCCCTTAGCGCAGAACGCCGTACATGTACGGCGGGGGATGCATTGCCAGAATGCATTCCGCCTTACATGTACGGCAGGATGATCGGGCGGGCACCGGAGCGGTGCGCACCCGATCACTGCAGGGGTCCGGCAGTCCCTGGTAGCCGGGCCCCTGCTGTATCCGCCGGCATCGCTGTTTACTGCGATGCCGGCGGATTAACCCTTTCTATGCCGCGGTCCGCGCGGACCGCGACATAGAAGTTGTTTGCGGCAGGTGAGTGATCGCATCGAGTCCCCGCGCTGCTGTGGCGGGGACCCGATGCGTGACAAGGCAGCCCGATGCCGTGCAGAGGCTGCCCAATGCCCTGCACGGCATCGGGAACTGCCTTCTACGGGAGCCGAGGAGATCCAGCCTCAGGCTGGGTCTCCTAGGCAACCAGTTAGTGTATGACTCAATGTCATACACTAACAGGCAATGCATTACAATACAGATGTATTGTAATGCATTGCAGAGGGGATCAGAGTGGGATAGAAATAAAGTTTTAAAAAAAGTAAAAAAAAAAAGTGTTTGGAATAAAAAAATAAAGTTTCAAGTAAAAAAAAAAAAAAAAAAGCCCCATTCCCCTGATTTTCTAATAAAAAATTGAAAAAAAAAGAAAAAACACACATATTAGGTATCGCTGCGTCCGTAACGAACGGCTCTATAAATATATTACATGATCCACCCCATCCGATAGGCACCATAAAAAATAAAAAATAAAAACTGTGTATAAAAAAGCCATTTTTGTCAACTTACATCACTAAAAGTGCAACACCAAGCGATCAAAACGGCGTATGCCCCCCAAAATAGTACCAATCTAACCGTCACCTCATCCCACAAAAAATGAGCCCCTACATAGTACAATCGCCCAAAAACTGAAAAAACTATGGCTCTCAGACTATGAAGACACTAAAACATTTTTTTTTTTTTTCAAAAATGAAATCATTGTGTAAAACTTAAATAAATAAAAAAAATATTTATATATTGGGTATTGACGCGTCCGTATTAACCTTCTCTATAAAAATATCACATGACCTAATCCCTCAGGTGAATACCGTAAAAAAAAAAAAAAAAAAACGGTGTAAAAAAAGCCATTTTTTGTCATCTTACATCACAAAAAGTGTAGTAGCAAGCGATCAAAAAGTCATACGCACCCCAAAATAGTGCCAATCAAACCGCCATCTCATCCCGCAAAAATCATACCCTACCCAAGATAATCGCCCAAAAACTGAAAAAACTATGGCTCTCAGACTATGGAGACACTAAAACATGATTTTTTTTGTTTCAAAAATGAAATCATTGTGTAAAACTGACAAATAAAAAAAAAGTATATATATTAGGTATCACTGCGTCCGTAATAACCTGCTCTATAACAATATCACATGATCTAACCCCTCAGGTGAATACCGTAAAAAATAAAAAATATAAACTGTGTAAAAAAAGCCATTTTTTGTCACCTTAGATCACAAAAAGTGTAATAGCAAGCGATCAAAAAGTCATACGCACCCCAAAATAGTGCCAATCAAACCGTAATCTTATCCCGCAAAAAATGAGACCCTACCTAAGATAATCGCCCAAAAACTGAAAAAACAATGGCTCTCAGTCTATGGAGACACTAAAACATGATTTTTTTTGTTTCAAAAATGAAATCATTGTGTAAAACTGACATAAATAAAAAAAAGTATATATATTAGGTATCACTGCGTCCGTAATAACCTGCTCTATAAAAATATCACATGATCTAACCCCTCAGGTGAATACCGTAAAATATAAAAAATAAAAACGGTGTAAAAAAAGCCATTTTTTTGTCACCTTAGATCACAAAAAGTGTAATAGCAAGCGATCAAAAAGTCATATGCACCCCAAAATAGTGCCAATCAAACAGTCATCTCATCCCGAAAAAAATGAGCCCCTACACAAGACAGTCGCCCAAAAAATAAATAAAACTATGGCTTTCAGAATGTGGAGACACTAAAGAATCAGTTTTTTTTTTCAAATGCTTTGTTATGTAAAACTGAAACAAACAACCAAAAAAAGTTGTCATATTTGGTATTGTCGCGTCCGTGACAACCTGCTCTATAAAAGTACCACATGATCCAACCTGTCAGATGAATGTTGTAAATAACAAAAAATAAAAATGGTGCCAACACAGCAATTTTTTGTTACTTTGCCTCACAAAAAGTGTAATATAGAGCAACCAAAAATCATATGTACCCTAAAATAGTACCAACAATACTGCCACCCTATCCCGTAGTTTCTAAAATGGGGTCACTTTTTTGGAGTTTCTACTCTAGGGGTGCATCAGGGGGGCTTCAAATGGGACATAGTGTAAATAAACCAGTCCAGCAAAATGTGCCTTCTAAAAGCCACACGCCGCACCTTTCCCTCTACGCCCTACTGTGTGCCCGTACAGTAGTTTACGGCCACATATGGGGTGTTTCTGCAAACGACAGAATCTGGGCAATAAATATAGACTTTTGTTTGGCTGTTAACCCTTGCTTTGTTACTGGAAAAAATGGAGTAAATAAAAAATTTGGCAAAAAATTTAAATTCTCGAATTTCATCTCCATTTGCCAATAACTCTTGTGGAACACCTAAAGGGTTAACAAAGTTTGGAAAACCAGTTTTGAATACCTGGAGGGGTGTAGTTTCTTAGATGGGGTCACTTTTATGGAGTTTCTACTCTACGGGGGCTTCAAATGGGACATGGTGTAAATAAACCAGTCCAGCAAAATCTGCCTTCTAAAAGCCACACGCCGCACCTTTCCCTCTACGCCCTACCGTGTGCCCGTACAGTAGTTTACGGCCACATATGGGGGGTTTTTCTGCAAACTACAGAATCTGGGCAATAAATATAGACTTTTGTTTGGCTGTTAACCCTTGCTTTGTTACTGGAAAAAATGGAGCAAATAATAAATTTGGCAAAAAATGTAAATTCTCGAATTTCATCTCCATTTGCCAATAACTCTTGTGGAACACCTAAAGGGTTAACAAAGTTTGTAAAACCAGTTTTGAATGCCTTGAGGGGTGTAGTTTCTTAGATGGGGTCACTTTTATGGAGTTTCTACTCTAGGGGTGCATCAGGGGGGCTTAAAATGGGACATGGTGTAAATAAATTAGTCCAGCAAAATCTGCTTTCCAAAAACCACACGCCGCACCTTTCCCTCTACGCCCTACTGTGTGTCCGTACAGTAGTTTACGGCCACATGTGGGGTGTTTCTGCAAACTACAGAATCAGGGCAACCCATATTGAGTTTTGTTTGGCTGTTAACCCTTACTTTATTGCTGTAAAAAATGGGTTAAAATTGAAAATTTTCCAAAAAATAGAAATTTCTAAATTGTTTCTCCATCTGCCATTAACTCTTGTGGAACACCTACAGGGTTAACAAAGTTTGTAAACCCAGTTTTGAATACCTTGAGGGGTGTACTTTCTTAGATGGAGTCACTTTTTTGCAATTTCTATTCTAGGGGTACAAGGGGGGGGCTTGAAATGGAACATGGTATAAACAAAACCAGTCCTGCAAAATCTGCCTTGCAAAACCCATATGGTGTTCCCCTCCTTCTATGTCCTCCCGTTTGGCCAAACAGTAGTTTACGACCACATATGGGGTATTTCTGCAAACTACAGAAGCAGGGCAACCCATTTTGAGTTTTGTTTGGCTGTTAACCCTTACTTTATTGCTGTAAAAAATTGGTTAAAATTGAAAATTTTCCAAAAAATAGAAATTTCTAAATTGTTTCTCCATCTGCCATTAACTCTTGTGGAACACCTACAGGGTTAACAAAGTTTGTAAACCCAGTTTTGAATACCTTGAGGGGTGTACTTTCTTAGATGGAGTCACTTTTTTGCAATTTCTATTCTAGGGGTACAAGGGGGGGCTTGAAATGGGACATGGTATAAACAAAACCAGTCCTGCAAAATCTGCCTTGCAAAACCCATATGGTATTCCCCTCCTTCTATGTCCTCCCGTTCGGCCAAACAGTAGTTTACGACCACATATGGGGTATTTCTGCAAACTACAGAAGCAGGGCAACCCATTTTGAGTTTTGTTTGGCAGTTAACCCTTGTTTTTTTCCAGGAAAAAATTGATTATATTGGAAAATTTTCCCAAAAATCTAAATTCTTAAAATGTATGTCTTTTTGCCATGAAGTCTTGTGGAAGACCTAAAGGGTTAAAAAAGTTTGTAAAAACAGTTTTGAATACCTTGAGGGGTGTAGTTTCTAGAATGGGGTCATTTTTGGGAGGTTTCTATTATCTAAGCCTCACAAAGTGACTTCAAACCTGAACTGGTCCATAAAAAGTGGGATTTTGAAGATTTCTGAAAAATTTCAAAATTTGCTTCTAAACTTCTAACCCTTGTAACATCCCCAAAAAATAAAATATCATTCCCAAAATGCTATAAACATGAAGTAGACATATGGGGAATGTAAAGTCATCACAATTTTTGGGGGTATTACTATGTATTACAGAAGTAGAGAAACTGAAACTTTGATATTTGCTAATTTTTCCAAATTTTTGGTAAATTAGGTATTTTATTATGCAAAAAAATTAATTTTTTTGACTTTATTTTACCAGTGTCATGAAGTACAATATGTGACGAAAAAACAATCTCAGAATGGCCTGTATAAGTAAAAGCGTTTTAAAGTTATCAGCACTTAAAGTGACACTGGTCAGATTTGCAAAAAATGGCCTGGTCCTTAAGGTGAAAATGAGCCTGGTCCTTAAGGGGTTAAGGGACCAAAAGTAATGAGACGATTGGCTTCTCAGCTGTTCCATGACCAGGTGTGTGTTATTCCCTCATTATCCCAATCCCAGAGCAGAGTTAATTTCAAGTGTGCTATTTGCATTTGGAATCTGTTGCTGTCAACTCTCAAGATGAGTTCCAAAGAGCTGTTACTATCAGTGAAGCAAGCCATCATTAGGCTGAAAAAAAATAAAAAAATCAGAGACATAGCAAAAACAGTAGGCGTGGCCAAAACAACTGTTTGGAACATTCTTAAAAAGAAGGAACGCACTGGTGAGCAACACCAAAAGACCCGGAAGACCACGGAAAACAACTGTGATGGATGACCAAAGAATTCTTTCCCTGGTGAAGAAAACACCCTTCATAACAGTTTGCCAGATCAAGAACACTCTCCAGGAGGTAGGTGTATGCGTGTCAAAGTCAACAATCAAGAGAAGACTTCACCAGAGTGAATACAGCGGGTTCACCACAAGATGTAAACCATTGGTGAGCCTCAAAAACAGGAAGGCCAGATTAGAGTTTGCCAAACGACATGTAAATAAGCCTTCACAGTTTTGGAACAACATCCTATGGACAGATGAGACCAAGATCAACTTGTACCAGAGTGATGGTAAGAGAAGAGTATGGAGAAGGAAAGGAACTGCTCATGATCCTAAGCATACCACCTCATCAGTGAAGCATGGTGGTGGCAGAGTCATGGCATGGCCATGTATGGCTGCCAATGTAACTGGTTCTCTTGTATTTATTGATCATGTGACTACTGACAAAAGGAAGGGGAGCAGTAACAAATTAAAACTTAACTTTTACTAGATATGTTCTCCCAAAAGGGGGAGTAAGAGACCCCTTACACACGAAAAAAAATTCACAACAAAACAGACATGACCCCCACAAAGGGGGGGAGATCTTATGAGGTTTGGCGCAGCATAGGTAGTGCTGCACACCGACACAGGTATCGTCCTCCCCAGGCCTATGGAGTGTAACACAAAGACCTGTACTAAAGGGACGGGTGATCCCTAATGTCTGAGTCCCTTGGAAGAGTCCAAGGAACAAAACATAGAAAATGGAAAGATCTTACCAAATTGTATGGGCCTCACTTAGCGACCGCGTGTTTAGCGTCAAAGCAGGAGGCGGTAACATGCGGCAGGTAGGTACCTCATCCAGAAGACGGAGAGGGCTGGTGGGAGGAGACACTGGTGTTTGGGGACAAACCGAGCGAGTTTACTGAACATGTTGCCCTTTGGTCTCGCTACATAGATGACATTTTCATCTTGTGGAGCGGGACCAAGGGGCAGTTCAGTGGCTTCGTTCAAGAGCTGAACCACAACTCTATCGGACTGAAATTTACCTCTTCCATTATGAGGGATGACCTTCCATTCTTGGATATTACCATCTCAAGGAATGATGTGGGCGGGTTGAGGACAACTATCTATCGGAAACCCACGGCCACTAACTCGCTTTTGAGGTGGGACAGCTGTCACCCTGTCCCTCTCAAACGGGGAATCCCCTACGGACAATATATACGACTCAGACTTAATTGTTCCGAACTGAGCGAGTTCAAACAGCAGGCATCCATCTTGAGAACTAGGTTTCGCGAACGCGGGTACCCAGACAGGATTCTGAGACAAGCATATCAAAAGTCACTAGGACGCAGTAGGACCACTCTCTTATGTCCCTCTGCACAGCCCTACCCTGACACAAAGAAAACTATAAGGGTAATAGGCACTTTTGATTCAGCTGCGACCCAAGTAAAAGGGATCCTTGGCCGCAACTGGGAGACCCTCCTGATGGACCCTGACTTAGCCGAAGTCTTGAGCTCATACCCCTCGATCACTTTCAGAAGAGGCACCAATTTGAGGGATAGATTAGTACACAGCCATTTCAGCACCACTGTCAATCAGAGGACGTGGCTGGACAGGGACACCGTTGGCTGTTACAAATGTGGCCATTGTAGTTTTTGCGAATGGCTGACAAAGGGCAAATCCTTTGCGATGAACCCCCCGGATAAGACCCACACGATTAAACATTTCATCAACTGCTGCAGTGTAGGGGTGATATACCTCCTTAGCTGCGAATGCATCTTACGCTATGTGGGCAAAACCCGGAGGGAACTTCGCAAACGTATGAGTGAACACCTGGGGGATATCCGCAATAAAAGGGACACGCCTGTAGCTAGGCACGTTCTTTCGTCGCACGGAGGCCGTACATCAGCCATTAAATTTATGGGAATTGAAAGAGTTAATAAACCGATTCGAGGGGGCGACTGGGATAGGAGGATCCTCCAGCGTGAATGCTGGTGGATCTTTAAACTTAATACATCCCAACCTCATGGCCTAAACGAACAACTACATTTTGGCTGTTACATCTGAACTCTCTCTTCCCATAGATGGCTCCCCCTATTTAATATACTTAATTATTGGTCCGGCAATCCACATTGCCACTAACTAAGTTTTTTCCTAGCTTACTATCTCAATATAGGATACCCTAGCTTATCATCTTGATATAGGATACCCCATAATGCCTCTCCTGTTTGTCTGCCTCCTCTCTCTGTCTCCTCTTCTGGGCTGGCTAGTTTTTCAGCCCACCAAAACTTTCTACTTAGTCCATTTAGTGAGGGGTTAATCTTTCCCAATCTGGGAATAACAGTGTTGTAGCTCTCGGGGTTGTACTTTTACTCCCCCTGTGTAGCTCCACCTCCTCCTTCAGCAGATCACACTGCTGGGACGCTTCTCTAGGGGGCGGTCTGGTGAGTATCCCCTCCCCCCCTTCTTTGAGTTGCGCCCATCGGACGGCCCTGCGGGCATGACGACGCGATCGCGTCACAACAATTGTCTCCGCCCTTGGCCCTATCCGATAACGCTTTGCCGGATAGCGCATGCGCCCTGTGGCGGCGCCGCACCCCCGTCTGGCCGGATCATGTGATCGGGCCATGTCACGTGGGTCAGCGTCATTGGGGACATGCGCACGGACTGGCGTCTCTCTCCCCCTTCCCCATTTAAATACAGCGCGCCAAGGTGCATGAGCCAGGCGTACACCTCTTGTGAGGGACGGCACACTGAACCTAGAGGCCGCCGCTTCTGGACCATTTTGACACCGCTCCAGCAGCAATGTGAGTACATGCTCACACCTTACTTGAGGTGGGCAGCATGGGCACTAAGATATAATATGGTATTTACACCGCTTTTCTCTATGTGTCTTTGTAGGTTTTCTGTATGCCTCACTCCGCAATCAGTCTTTGTTAAAGTGGTGGGCACCGTTTGATTGAATATTTCCCACATACTTGCCATACTGGGATATCTATTACAGTAGCAACAATTTGACTGGCAGGAGCCAATTCTATAAGCCCCGTGTCCCCTGATGATTTATGGGGTCTTATTCTGAATAACATTGGATCAGTTTAGATATGTGATATTATAAGAAACGCGTCGGGACACGCTTGCATATCATCAGATACGTGCAGTTATATGTGCGTCTTAGTCTTTCAATTGGTTTATTTATGAGATATTTACATTTTATTCAAATTATATCTCCACTTGCCTTGAGACATAGAACCTGCCCCTAGTCACCCTCTGTTAGGGTCACCTAGGGCTTTCATATCAGGGCAAGGTTCCGGACGGGGCTGCCCCTTGCGGGGCACGGACCCCGTGTTAGGTCACTAGGGCCAGGGTAGGCCAAGCAGGGAGGTACCAGGGTGAGTTTCTTTCCTGAGTCCACTCTAATACCGGACTGTTTGGATATCCGTGACGTCCCTCTCCGTCTTCCGGATGAGGTACCTACCTGCCGCATGTGACTGCCTCCTGCTTTGACGCTAAACACGCGGTCGCTAAGTGAGGCCCATACAATTTGGTAAGATCTTTCCATTTTCTATGTTTTGTTCCTTGGACTCTTCCAAGGGACTCAGACATTAGGGATCACCCGTCCCTTTAGCACAGTTCTTTGTGTTACACTCCATAGGCCTGGGGAGGACGATACCTGTGTCGGTGTGCAGCACTACCTATGCTGCGCCAAACCTCATAAAATCTCCCCCCCTTTGTGGGGGTCATGTCTGTTTTATTGTGAATTTTTTTCGTGTGTAAGGGGTCTCTTACTCCCCCTTTTGGGAGAACATATCTAGTAAAAGTTAAGTTTTAATTTGTTACTGCTCCCCTTCCTTTTTCATATTTCATTATTTCACTGAGCGGTACCCAGGAGATCTGCTTTTGCAGTTATACATCCTGGTAGGACACTTTATTTTCGACTACTGACAAAAACAGCAGGATGAATTCTGAAGTGTTTCGGGCAATATTATCTGCTCATATTCAGTCAAATGCTTCAGAACTCATTGGACGGTGCTTCACAGTGCAGATGGACAATGACCCAAAGCATACTGAAAAAGCAACCAAAGAGTTGATTGGGGAAACAAGTGGAATATTATGCAATGGCCAAGTCAATCACCTGACCTGAATCTGATTGAGCATGCATTTCACTTGCTGAAGACAAAACTGAAGTGAAACTGAAGACAGTTGCAGTAGAGGCCTGGCAGAACATCACCAGGGATGAAACCCAAAGTCTGGTGATGTCTATGCATTCCAGACTTCAGGCTGTAATTGACTGCAAAGGATTTGCAACCAAGTATTAAAAAGTAAAAGTTTGATTTATGATTATTATTATGTCCCATTACTTTTGGTCACTTAACACTTCCAGAAATCATTGTCTGTGAACACAGTTTGCCATGCAATCCACAATTCCAAGGTAAAGTTGTATCATGCAAAGAAGAAGCCATATGTGTAATAAACCTACCTGTCTGGGCTCCAGAGGCGCGATCCTTGGCTTCAGCATGCCCTTAGTTATAGGGCGCAATGCTCTGCTTTCTCCACACAGCACACGTGCGTCAGGGGAGACAGGCAGTGGGCTGAACGACAGCCCATATGCTCTATCTCCGTTTAGGTTTGGTGTCTGACCTATGGAGAGTCAGGTCACTGGACCAATCAGGTTCTGGTCCTGGGACCTGGCTCTCTATTTAATTCCCCTATTGTCAGGTAACCATTGGCAGTCTTTGGGTTCACTAGCGTTGTTCTTGCTTCCTGTTTTTGATTGCTTGATATCTCATGCTCTGACCTCGGCTTGTTTCCTGACCTTCCTTTGATTTACATTTTGGTACTGTGTAGCCCATATGGTTCTGAAGCATTTTGTATGACTCTGCTTTTATGTTTGTCTGTTGTTTATCATCCTGTACTTATATTAGTGTAGGAGTCAGTGTCCAGTTGCGGTTCTGCCATTTAGGGCTTATACTGCAAGTAGGTAGGGAAAGTGGGCTGGGTTCTATTTAGGGACTCACTGTCCTTGTCTGTCCCTATCTACAGTCATTACAATGTGTCAACACAATCCAGAAACGCTGTTGTTTCCTCTGGATCAAAGATCATTTAAAGTGCACTGAGAAAAAAATGGAGAACTGTTACTGGTCAGATGAATCAAAATGTGAAATTCATTTTAGAAACCACGGATGCTGTGTACTGCGGACTCAAGAGGAGAGGGGCCCTCCAGCTTGTTAGCAGCGAATAGTTCAAAAGCCTGAATCTCTGATGGTATGAGGTGGTAATAGTGCCTATGGGATGGGCAGCTTACACATCTAGAAAGGCAAAATAAATGCTGAACAGTATATGGAGGTTTTAGAACAACATATTCTCCCATCTAGACTTCTCTTTCAGGAAACCCCTTGCATACTTCACCAAGACAATGCTAAACCACATACTGCATCCATTATAACAATATGGCTTTGCTGAAGTAGCGTCTAGGTATGGAACTGGTCTGCCTGCAGTCCAAACCTTTGAGTAAAACATTTGACTCATAAAATAAAAAAAGAAGACCCAGGACTGTTGAGCAGCTTAGAATCCTAAGAATGGGGCAACTAACTCCAGTAATTGGTCTCTTCACTTCCCAGACATTTACAGACTGTTGTTAAAAGAAGAGGGGATGCTACACAATGGTAGACATGGCCCTGTCTAACCTTTTTTTTTTTTTTTAATCCGTTACTGCCATGAAATTGTAAGTTGTAAATGAGTAAGTTTTTCATGAAATGGTAAAATACCTCATTCAACATTGCAACATCTGATATGTGTTCGATGATCTATTGTGAATAAAATATGGGTCTATGAGATTCGCAAATTATTGTATTCTGTTTTTATTTACATTTTACATAGTGTACCAACATTTTTGGGGGAATTGGGGTTGTAATAAAACAAATGGTCAATCCTGCAAATCCTACTCTCCTATTAAAAGATGCAACAGAATGTTGGTGCAATCGGCACCAAAAAATTGTGTAAATGATTTGTACCACATTTACTGTGTTTCAGACACATTTGTTAATAGTCTGACTAGGGGGTGGTGTGGTTTGGTGTAAAGCGTGTGTGGTGTGGCTTACAACGTGACAATGCGCACCAAAAAGTACACCACAATTTTGGCACATAAGTGCCGTCAAGTCCGTCAAGTAATACGTGTTATAAACAGGATAAAGATGCACCAAATCATTATTGACATATCTGGTATAGTTCTAGACCAGGGGTCAGCAACCTTCGGCACTCCATATACTGTGAAACTACAACTCCCAGCATGCAAACTTACTTGGCTGCTCTTGTAACTCCCACAGAAGTGAAAGGAGGATTCTGGGAGTTGTAGTTTCAGAACAGTTGGAGTGCCGAAGGTTGTTGATCCCTGTTCTTGACTATCTAGAACCTTTGCTTTTTGCTCAAATTTTTTGTTGCATCTTTCATGGGTTGCGCTTGTTTTTTTTTTTTGTGCTTCACGGTTACAAAATGTCATATGCCATTTGTTACATTTATTGATTGAAAAACCTGAAGATTTTTCAGTGTGAAGTCTAATCATATTTATTACCATGTCAGTTTGTACTCCACCAGGGGACTGGAGTAACTTGCGACTTTTTAGGCAAGTTTCTTTTTACAAAAAGTCACAATAATTAATCTACTGTAGTTAAACATTTAGCCCTGCCCATGAAACATCTGTCTGCCTCTTAGTAAATGTAAACCGGCAGGTATGGAGCACACCACAAAAAATGGTAAAAATATGTCTTAAATTTAAAAATGCCTACTCCACCACCAAAAAGTAATTCCTCTTTACTGCACATTCCTTAGGGCACAACCTGCCCCAAGGGTAGGTTCATACAGAATTTTTTAGGAGGAGGATTTGAGGCAGAATTTTCTGCTGGTATTTCAGCTTCTTCATCCTGCTGGATCCATTAGCTGGCTTTAGCTGAAAAACCTGCAAGAAAATCTGCCTCAAAACTTCATCTGCAAAACTGTGTGTGAACCTATCCTAAGAATTTTAGTAATTCTTCCCCGTTGCTGTTTATGCAAGGTTCCATTATTATTAAAGGATTTATCCCATAACAAACATTTATCACCTATCCACAGTATCCAAATGTATCAGCAATGGGAGTCCGTCTGTAGGACCCCCACTGATCACTAGAATGGGGAGTTTTGAGCCACCAATCTGGAAGACAATTTGAGTAGAGTGGTGGTCATGCATGTACGTTGTCATTGTATTCAGTGTCTTATGGTCTAATGTAAATATCTGAGCGCTGTACTAGGCTATCATTTCCATCAAGATACCATTAAATAAAAAGGTCCTCCCGGACTACAAAGTTGTAGGTATTTGTTTCAGCATGGAAAGTAATGAAAGTTTTTGTACAAATCCCAAATTGATAAAGCAATTCTTTGAACTTGCTGAGCCCTATAAACCAGAATGAAACATGAGTGCTGATTGATCAGATAGCTTCACCATAGTTTATTGCACTTTTAGGTACAAATCATCTGACACAGAATTTTTTTTAAAGGGAAACTGTCACCATGACAATGCACTGTAAGCTACAAGCACCATGTTATAGAGCAAGAGGAGCTGAGCAGATTGATATATAGTTTTGTTGGAAACAGATTTCTATTCCTGCCTATTCTGGGCTTTGAAACCAAGGAGGTGGTTCTATCAGTGATTGACAGCTATCTCTGTAAACACAGCCATATTGGGAAGGTTGCCAATCACTGTAGGACAAGCTGTACTGTTGAGTTATTGCACCTCGCAAGGTACCACTGCAACTTGAAGGTGATATGAAGACTTCTTTATTGGCAATGGAACCTGTTTCATACAGCAGGCATCCATAGCTAATTTTAGTGATCAGCACTAATGCCGACCGTGGACATTTAACTCCTGAAATGCTGTGGTCAAATGTGACCACAGAATCTGTGGAGGCTAAAACCCAGAAGCATCAGGTGCGCTTTCCTCTGGGAAGAGCAGGGAAACCACCTTACTCTAATAATGAGCTGGAGCCTGCATTGGGCTTCCAGGCTCATTATTAGTATATCCCATTTCAGGCCAGCACGTGGCAGCACTGAATTAAAATATAAAAAATGTTGTACAAAATAAAGGACCATTTTCCATTCTGTACAAGTTACAATCTGATGATTGCAAGTTGTGGTCCACTTGGGGACCTAAGAAAAAGTAAAAAAAAAAATATAAAAATACAAATCACCCCCCTTTCCTCAAATTCAAAATAAACAATGAAAAAAAAATAACATGATGAACATCACGGTGTGCAAAAACATCCGTACTATTAAAGTTAAAAAAAATGAGCCCATGCGGTGAATGGCGTAACAAAAAAATATAAAAGTGCCCGCTTCACCTCCTTTTTGCCATTTTTTTTAATCACTTTATCTCCCAAAAAAATGTGAATAAAAAGTGATCAAAAAGTTTTACACACCCTAAAATGGTATGAGCAAAAAGATTGTCCCACAAAAAGTGAGACCCAAACATCTCTGCATCTTCATAGACATAACTATAAAAAAGTTATGGGCGTCAGAATATGGCAATGAAAAGAAAAATAACATTTTTCCAAAGTTTTAAAATTAAAATGCAAGAAAAACTATACATATGTGGTATCGCCAGATTCGCACTGACCTGGAGAATGAAGAGCATAAGTCAGTTTTACCTCATAGTGAATGCCGTAAAAAAAAAACGCTGTAAAAAATAAAAATTGTGGCGGAATTCCCTCTACATCCTATGTAATTTTAAATGGTGGCATTAGAAAGTACAACTTTTCCATCAAAAACAAGCCTTCATATTGCTACCTGAACGGAAAAATAAAAATGATGGGTCTAGGAAGGCAGGGAGCGAAAAATGAAAGCGCAAAAACTGAAAATCGGCACATCAGGAAAGGGTTACATGTATAAAATACGAGTTAGGCCTCATGCACACGACCGTTTTTTTATTCCGTGTCCGTTGCACCGTTTTTCGTGATTTTCTGCGGACCGATTGATTTTCAATGGGTCCGTTGAAAACTCGGCTAATGCACCGTTTGCCATCCGTGTCCGTTATCCGTGGTTCCAGTCGGTCCCAAAAATATAACCTGTCCTATTATTTTTGCGGAAAACGGTTTGCGGACCCATTCAAGTCAATGGGACCGCTAAAAAACGCGGAGCCACACAAGATTGTCATCCGCGTCCGCGTCCGTTTTTTTCCTATAATTTCCATGGCAAACCTGTCTTAGACTTTTTTTTACATTCCTTTATGTCTGGTGGTCCTCCAAAAATAAAGGAAGACACACGGAAACAAAAACGGAAATTAATCACGGAACAACGGAACCCCATTTTGCGGAACGGAACATAACAACGGTCGTGTGCATGAGGCCTTATACTGAATCTTTTCCCTCAAAACTATCTATCAGTCTGCTCAGCTCCCCCAGCTCTATTACATGCTGCCTGCGACTCAAACTCCATGTTCAACATGACAGGTTCCTTTTAAATGTGTTTGTCTGAAACATATTGTTTAGGGTGTAGTTTGAGAAGAAGATATTTCTACCGAAGCCTCCTGCTTAGCTGAAGCAAAAGATGCCTTTGTATGAATTCTTTGAAGAGGGTGGAGTAGACAAACTGGTTCTGCTGCTAGACCAGATGCGTATAATCAGAAGACAGAATATATTACATTTTCTGAAATGCATAAAGGAACTGTCACGAGGGTGTCAAGAGCCACGTCTGACTCCGTTATACCCGGGGTCAGGAAGTCGCAGCGGGTGGCTGCGCGCTCTATGTCTAAAGATCACGGTGTTTCTTAGTGTTTGTTTTCTGTGTTTTCCTTACTATCCTTTTTGTCTCACTCAGGGATCCGTAGCTTCTCCTCCTCAGCTGTTTCTTGTCTGCCACTCCCAAACTCCTTATATTCTCCTCTCACACTTCTCTTGTTGCCAGTTATAGAGCTTCCTGCCTGGACATCTATACTGACCCACTGGAGCTGAGAATCTGGTTGTTGTTCCAGAGTGCTTCCCTCCGGATCCCTGTTGGGCTTTTGTTGTCTCCTGTTGTTGCCCACCTGGGATTATATGTTTAGTTTGTATTGTCTGTCCTCCCCTTGGTGTTTTCCTCTAGAGCTAGTGGTGCGGACTAGTGTTCCCACCGCCCTGTTCACTATCTAGGGCTCATCCTAGGGAAAGCCAGGGTTTTAGGCACGTGATCGGCGTACGGGTGAGGAACCCGTCTAGGGACGACAGGGCAGCCAGGTGCCAGACGCAAGGTGAGTCAGGGGTCACCACCTTCCCTCTCACTAGGGCAGGGCCTCCCTCTTTTCCTCCCTCCGTGTCACGTATGTGACAGTTACGCCGATCGTGATAGGAACTTGCTAAGTATCTTCTAAAAGGGTGCGTAACCTGTGCCCCTTTAGGGTGCGTACACTGTGTGGCCTCCAACCATCTGGTGACAGACATGTATATGTCTTGTGGCTGCTCACATGTATCTTTGATGTATTAGATGGGAGGATTGAAAGTGTAACTAGACACGTATACTGTCTGTTCAATATGCCATAAATACAGAATTTCAGTTGATAATACCCCTTTAAGTTTTATTTTCAGCCCTTGGAATTGGTTCAGGCTGGCAATGTGGCCCCCAACTAGAAAAGGTTGTGCACCCCTGGTCTAAAACACACACTGTACAGTATGTGTTAAACGTTTTGTTTCACTGGATACAGCAGATACAGTCAGGTCCATAAATATTGGGACATCGACACAATTCTAAAATTTTTGGCTCTATACACCACCACAATGGATTTGAAATAAAAAGAATATGTGCTTTAACTGCAGACTGTCAGCTTTAATTTGATGGTATTTACATCCAAATCAGGTGAACGGTGTAGGAATTACAACAGTTTACATATGTGCCTCCCACTTGTTAAGGGACAGGTGTGTATTATTCCCTCATTATCCCAATTACAATGAGCAGATAAAAGGTCCAGAGTTCATTTCAAGTGTGCTATTTGCATTTGGAATCTGTTGCTGTCAACTCTCAAGATGAGATCCAAAGAGCTGTCACTATCAGTGAAGCAAGCCATCATTAGGCTGAAAAAACAAAACAAACCGATCAGAGAGATAGCAAAAACATTAGACATGGCCAAAACAACTGTTTGGAACATTCTTAAAAAGAAGGAGCGCATCGGTGAGCTCAGCAACACCAAAAGACCCAGAAGACCACGGTGTATGACCGAAGAATTCTTTCCCTGGTAGAAAACACCCTTCACAACAGTTGGCCAGATCAAGAACACTCTCCAGGAGGTAGGTGTATGTATGTCAAAGTCAACAATCGAGAGAAGACTTCACCAGAGTGAATACAGAGGGTTCACCACAAGATGTAAACCATTGACGAGCCTCAAAAACAGGAAGGCCAGATTAGCGTTTGCCAAATGACATCTAAAAAAGCCTTCACAGTTCTGGAACAACATCCTATGGAGAGATGAGACCAAGATCACCTTGTACCAGAGTGATGGGAAGGGAAGAGTATGGAGAAGGAAAGGAACTGCTCATAGAGATGGACTTGCGGTTCACCTGGCGGTCGTTTCAGCACATGGACATATCCTTATTAGGGATGAGCGAACTCTAACTGTATAGTTCGGGTTCGTACCGAATTTTGGGGTGTCCGTGACACGGACCCGAACCCGGACATTTTCGTAAAAGTCCGGGTTCGGGTTCGGTGTTCGTCGCTTTCTTGGCGCTTTTGTGACGCTTTCTTGGCGCTTTTTGAAAGGCTGCAAAGCAGCCAATCAACAAGCGTCATACTACTTGCCCCAAGAGGCCGTCACAGCCATGCCTACTATTGGCATGGCTGTGATTGGCCAGAGCACCATGTGACCCAGCCTCTATTTAAGCTGGAGTCACATAGCGCCGCCCGTCACTCTGCTCTGATTAGCGTAGGGAGAGTTTGCGGATGCGACAGTAGGGCGAGATTAGGCAGATTAACTCCTCCAAAGGACTTCACTTGATTAATCGATCGATCTGCAGCTGTGCATCATTGAGCTGCTGATACTCAAATGCTCACTCACTGTTTTTAGGCTGCCCAGACCGTTTGTCAGTCACTTTTTATGGGGTGATCGGCGGCCATTTTGTGTCTTGTGCGGTGCTGCGACCAAGTGCATCCAAGATGCGACCAAGTGCATTTAACCCTCAATGGTGTGGTTGTTTTTTGGCTAAAGCCTACATCAGGGTGAAGCTGTCACACCAAGTGCATTTAACCAGCAATAGTCTGTTCATTTTTTGGCCATATACTAAATCAGGGGCAAGCTGCGCCTGTCACCAAGTGCATTTAACCCTCAATGGTGTGGTTGTTTTTTGGCTAAAGCCTACATCAGGGTGAAGCTGTCACACCAAGTGCATTTAACCAGCAATAGTCTGTTCATTTTTTGGCCATATACTAAATCAGGGGCAAGCTGCGCCTGTCACCAAGTGCATTTAACCCTCAATGGTGTGGTTGTTTTTTGGCTAAAGCCTACATCAGGGTGAAGCTGTCACACCAAGTGCATTTAACCAGCAATAGTCTGTTCATTTTTTGGCCATATACTACATCAGGGGCAAGCTGCGCCCGTCACCAAGTGCATTTAACCCTCAGTAGTGTGGTTGGTCAAGCTGTGACACCAAGTGCATTTAACCAGCAATAGTCTGTTCATTTTTTGGCCATATACTACATCAGGGGCAAGCTGCGCCCGTCACCAAGTGCATTTAACCAGCAATAGTGTGGTTATTTTTTGGCCATATCCCAGTCTAATTCTGTCACTAAATCCATACCGGTCACCCAGCGCCTAAATACTAGGCCTCAAATTTATATCCCGCTAAATCTCTCGTTACCGCTGTCCTGTTGTGGCTGGGAAAGTTATTTAGTGTCCGTCAAAGCACATTTTTTGTTCTGGGTTGAAGTACAATTCCCAATTTAGCAATTTCATAATTTAGTGGTTCCTGCTATATCAGAGCTATTTGAAATCTATCCCTAAAAGGGTATATAATATTCAAGGTGCACATAGGGTCATTCAGAATAACTTCACACACACGCTACTGTGCATTTCCAAGTCTAATTCTGTCACTAAATCCATACCGGTCACCCAGCGCCTAAATACTAGGCCTCAAATTTATATCCCGCTAAATCTCTCGTTACCGCTGTCCTGTTGTAGCTGGGAAAGTTATTTAGTGTCCGTCAAAGCACATTTTTTGTTCTGGGTTGAAGTACAATTCCCAATTTAGCAATTTCATAATTTAGTGGTTCCTGCTATATCAGAGCTATTTGAAATCTATCCCTAAAAGGGTATATAATATTCAAGGTGCACATAGGGTCATTCAGAATAACTTCACACACACGCTTCTGTGCATTTCCAAGTCTAATTCTGTCACTAAATCCATACCGGTCACCCAGCGCCTAAATACTAGGCCTCAAATTTATATCCCGCTAAATCTCTCGTTACCGCTGTCCTGTTGTAGCTGGGAAAGTTATTTAGTGTCCGTCAAAGCACATTTTTTGTTCTGGGTTGAAGTACAATTCCCAATTTAGCAATTTCATAATTTAGTGGTTCCTGCTATATCAGAGCTATTTGAAATCTATCCCTAAAAGGGTATATAATATTCAAGGTGCACATAGGGTCATTCAGAATAACTTCACACACACGCTACTGTGCATTTCCAAGTCTAATTCTGTCACTAAATCCATACCGGTCACCCAGCGCCTAAATACTAGGCCTCAAATTTATATCCCGCTAAATCTCTCGTTACCGCTGTCCTGTTGTAGCTGGGAAAGTTATTTAGTGTCCGTCAAAGCACATTTTTTGTTCTGGGTTGAAGTACAATTCCCAATTTAGCAATTTCATAATTTAGTGGTTCCTGCTATATCAGAGCTATTTGAAATCTATCCCTAAAAGGGTATATAATATTCAAGGTGCACATAGGGTCATTCAGAATAACTTCACACACACGCTACTGTGCATTTCCAAGTCTAATTCTGTCACTAAATCCATACCGGTCACCCAGCGCCTAAATACTAGGCCTCAAATTTATATCCCGCTAAATCTCTCGTTACCGCTGTCCTGTTGTAGCTGGGAAAGTTATTTAGTGTCCGTCAAAGCACATTTTTTGTTCTGGGTTGAAGTACAATTCCCAATTTAGCAATTTCATAATTTAGTGGTTCCTGCTATATCAGAGCTATTTGAAATCTATCCCTAAAAGGGTATATAATATTCAAGGTGCACATAGGGTCATTCAGAATAACTTCACACACACGCTTCTGTGCATTTCCAAGTCTAATTCTGTCACTAAATCCATACCGGTCACCCAGCGCCTAAATACTAGGCCTCAAATTTATATCCCGCTAAATCTCTCGTTACCGCTGTCCTGTTGTAGCTGGGAAAGTTATTTAGTGTCCGTCAAAGCACATTTTTTGTTCTGGGTTGAAGTACAATTCCCAATTTAGCAATTTCATAATTTAGTGGTTCCTGCTATATCAGAGCTATTTGAAATCTATCCCTAAAAGGGTATATAATATTCAAGGTGCACATAGGGTCATTCAGAATAACTTCACACACACGCTACTGTGCATTTCCAAGTCTAATTCTGTCACTAAATCCATACCGGTCACCCAGCGCCTAAATACTAGGCCTCAAATTTATATCCCGCTAAATCTCTCGTTACCGCTGTCCTGTTGTAGCTGGGAAAGTTATTTAGTGTCCGTCAAAGCACATTTTTTGTTCTGGGTTGAAGTACAATTCCCAATTTAGCAATTTCATAATTTAGTGGTTCCTGCTATATCAGAGCTATTTGAAATCTATCCCTAAAAGGGTATATAATATTCAAGGTGCACATAGGGTCATTCAGAATAACTTCACACACACGCTTCTGTGCATTTCCAAGTCTAATTCTGTCACTAAATCCATACCGGTCACCCAGCCCCTAAATACTAGGCCTCAAATTTATATCCCGCTAAATCTCTCGTTACCGCTGTCCTGTTGTAGCTGGGAAAGTTATTTAGTGTCCGTCAAAGCACATTTTTTGTTCTGGGTTGAAGTACAATTCCCAATTTAGCAATTTCATAATTTAGTGGTTCCTGCTATATCAGAGCTATTTGAAATCTATCCCTAAAAGGGTATATAATATTCAAGGTGCACATAGGGTCATTCAGAATAACTTCACACACACGCTTCTGTGCATTTCCAAGTCTAATTCTGTCACTAAATGCATACCGGTCACCCAGCGCCTAAATACTAGGCCTCAAATTTATATTCCGCTGAATTTGAATACAATACATTGGGCCAAATAATATATTTGTTGTTGTGGTGAACCATAACAATGAGAAAAACATCTAGTAAGGGACGCGGACGTGGACATGGTCGTGGTGGTGTTAGTGGACCCTCTGGTGCTGGGAGAGGACGTGGCCGTTCTGCCACATCCACACGTCCTAGTGTACCAACTACCTCAGGTCCCAGTAGCCGCCAGAATTTACAGCGATATATGGTGGGGCCCAATGCCGTTCTAAGGATGGTAAGGCCTGAGCAGGTACAGGCATTAGTCAATTGGGTGGCCGACAGTGGATCCAGCACGTTCACATTATCTCCCACCCAGTCTTCTGCAGAAAGCGCACAGATGGCGCCTGAAAACCAACCCCATCAGTCTGTCACATCACCCCCATGCATACCAGGGAAACTGTCTCAGCCTCAAGTTATGCAGCAGTCTCTTATGCTGTTTGAAGACTCCGCTGGCAGGGTTTCCCAAGGGCATCCACCTAGCCCTTCCCCAGCGGTGAAAGACATAGAATGCACTGACGCACAACCACTTATGTTTCCTGATGATGAGGACATGGGAATACCACCTCAGCATGTCTCTGATGATGACGAAACACAGGTGCCAACTGCTGCGTCTTTCTGCAGTGTGCAGACTGAACAGGAGGTCAGGGATCAAGACTGGGTGGAAGACGATGCAGGGGACGATGAGGTCCTAGACCCCACATGGAATGAAGGTCGTGCCACTGACTTACACAGTTCGGAGGAAGAGGCAGTGGTGAGACCGAGCCAACAGCGTAGCAAAAGAGGGAGCAGTGGGCAAAAGCAGAACACCCGCCGCCAAGAGACTCCGCCTGCTACTGACCGCCGCCATCTGGGACCGAGCACCCCAAAGGCAGCTTCAAGGAGTTCCCTGGCATGGCACTTCTTCAAACAATGTGCTGACGACAAGACCCGAGTGGTTTGCACGCTGTGCCATCAGAGCCTGAAGCGAGGCATTAACGTTCTGAACCTGAGCACAACCTGCATGACCAGGCACCTGCATGCAAAGCATGAACTGCAGTGGAGTAAACACCTTAAAACCAAGGAAGTCACTCAGGCTCCCCCTGCTACCTCTTCTGCTGCTGCCGCCTCGGCCTATTCTGCTGCTGCCGCCTCGGCCTCTTCCTCCGCCTCTGGAGGAACGTTGGCACCTGCCGCCCAGCAAACAGGGGATGTACCACCAACACCACCACCACCACCTCCGTCACCAAGCGTCTCAACCATGTCACACGCCAGCGTTCAGCTCTCCATCTCACAAACATTTGATAGAAAGCGTAAATTCCCACCTAGCCACCCTCGATCCCTGGCCCTGAATGCCAGCATTTCTAAACTACTGGCCTATGAAATGCTGTCATTTAGGCTGGTGGACACAGACAGCTTCAAACAGCTCATGTCGCTTGCTGTCCCACAGTATGTTGTTCCCAGCCGGCACTACTTCTCCAAGAGAGCCGTGCCTTCCCTGCACAACCAAGTATCCGATAAAATCAAGTGTGCACTGCGCAACGCCATCTGTAGCAAGGTCCACCTAACCACAGATACGTGGACCAGTAAGCACGGCCAGGGACGCTATATCTCCCTAACTGCACACTGGGTAAATGTAGTGGCAGCTGGGCCCCAGGCGGAGAGCTGTTTGGCGCACGTCCTTCCGCCGCCAAGGATCGCAGGGCAACATTCTTTGCCTCCTGTTGCCACCTCCTCCTTCTCGGCTTCCTCCTCCTCTTCTTCCACCTGCTCATCCAGTCAGCCACACACCTTCACCACCAACTTCAGCACAGCCCGGGGTAAACGTCAGCAGGCCATTCTGAAACTCATATGTTTGGGGGACAGGCCCCACACCGCACAGGAGTTGTGGCGGGGTATTGAACAACAGACCGACGAGTGGTTGCTGCCGGTGAGCCTCAAGCCCGGCCTGGTGGTGTGTGATAATGGGCGAAATCTCGTTGCAGCTCTGGGACTAGCCAATTTGACGCACATCCCTTGCTTGGCGCATGTGCTGAATTTGGTGGTGCAGAAGTTCATTCACAACTACCCCGACATGTCAGAGCTGCTGCATAAAGTGCGGGCCGTCTGTTCGCGCTTCCGGCGTTCACATCCTGCCGCTGCTCGCCTGTCTGCGCTACAGCGTAACTTCGGCCTTCCCGCTCACCGCCTCATATGCGACGTGCCCACCAGGTGGAACTCCACCTTGCACATGCTGGACAGACTGTGCGAGCAGCAGCAGGCCATAGTGGAGTTTCAGCTGCAGCACGCACGGGTCAGTCGCACTACAGAACAGCACCACTTCACCACCAATGACTGGGCCTCCATGCGAGACCTGTGTGCCCTGTTGCGCTGTTTCGAGTACTCCACCAACATGGCCAGTGGCGATGACACCGTTATCAGCGTTACAATACCACTTCTATGTCTCCTTGAGAAAACACTTAGGGCGATGATGGAAGAGGAGGTGGCCCAGGAGGAGGAGGAGGAGGAAGAGGGGTCATTTTTAGCACTTTCAGGCCAGTCTCTTCGAAGTGACTCAGAGGGAGGTTTTTGGCAACAGCAGAGGCCAGGTACAAATGTGGCCAGCCAGGGCCCACTACTGGAGGACGAGGAGGACGAGGATGAGGAGGAGGTGGAGGAGGATGAGGATGAAGCATGGTCACAGCGGGGTGGCACCCAACGCAGCTCGGGTCCATCACTGGTGCGTGGCTGGGGGGAAAGGCAGGACGATGACGATACGCCTCCCACAGAGGACAGCTTGTCCTTACCCCTGGGCAGCCTGGCACACATGAGCGACTACATGCTGCAGTGCCTGCGCAACGACAGCAGAGTTGCCCACATTTTAACCTGTGCGGACTACTGGGTTGCCACCCTGCTGGATCCACGCTACAAAGACAATGTGCCCACCTTACTTCCTGCACTGGAGCGTGATAGGAAGATGCGCGAGTACAAGCGCACGTTGGTAGACGCGCTACTGAGAGCATTCCCAAATGTCACAGGGGAACAAGTGGAAGCCCAAGGCCAAGGCAGAGGAGGAGCAAGAGGTCGCCAAGGCAGCTGTGTCACGGCCAGCTCCTCTGAGGGCAGGGTTAGCATGGCAGAGATGTGGAAAACTTTTGTCAACACGCCACAGCTAACTGCACCACCACCTGATACGCAACGTGTTAGCAGGAGGCAACATTTCACTAACATGGTGGAACAGTACGTGTGCACACCCCTCCACGTACTGACTGATGGTTCGGCCCCATTCAACTTCTGGGTCTCTAAATTGTCCACGTGGCCAGAGCTAGCCTTTTATGCCTTGGAGGTGCTGGCCTGCCCGGCAGCCAGCGTTTTGTCTGAACGTGTATTCAGCACGGCAGGGGGCGTCATTACAGACAAACGCAGCCGCCTGTCTACAGCCAATGTGGACAAGCTGACGTTCATAAAAATGAACCAGGCATGGATCCCACAGGACCTGTCCGTCCCTTGTCCAGATTAGACATTAACTACCTCCCCATAACCATATATTATTGGACTCCAGGGCACTTCCTCATTCAATCCTATTTTTATTTTCATTTTACCATTATATTGCGAGGCTACCCAAAGTTGAATGAACCTCTCCTCTGCCTGTGTGCTAGGCCTAAATATATGCCAATGGACTGTTGCAGTGGTGGCTGACGTGAAGCCTCATTCTCTGCTATGACATGCAGACTAATTCTCTGCTGACATGAAGCCAGATTGTCTGTTACGGGACCTCTCTCCTCTGCCTGGGTGCTGGGCCTAAATTTATGACAATGGACTGTTGCAGTGGTGGCTGACGTGAAGCCTGATTCTCTGCTATGACATGCAGACTGATTCTCTGCTGACATGAAGCCAGATCCTCTGTTACGGGACCTCTCTCCTCTGCCTGGGTGCTGGGCCTAAATTTATGAAAATGGACTGTTGCAGTGGTGGGTGACGTGACGCCTCATTCTCTGCTATGACATGCAGACTGATTCTCTGCTGACATGAAGCCAGATTGTCTGTTACGGGACCTCTCTGCTCTGCCTGTGTGCTAGGCCTAAATATATGCCAATGGACTGTTGCAGTGGTGGGTGACGTGAAGCCTCATTCTCTGCTATGACATGCAGACTGATTCTCTGCTGACATGAAGCCAGATTGTCTGTTACGGGACCTCTCTGCTCTGCCTGTGTGCTAGGCCTAAATATATGCCAATGGACTGTTGCAGTGGTGGGTGACGTGAAGCCTCATTCTCTGCTATGACATGCAGACTGATTCTCTGCTGACATGAAGCCAGATTGTCTGTTACGGGACCTCTCTGCTCTGCCTGTGTGCTAGGCCTAAATATATGCCAATGGACTGTTGCAGTGGTGGGTGACGTGAAGCCTCATTCTCTGCTATGACATGCAGACTGATTCTCTGCTGACATGAAGCCAGATTGTCTGTTACGGGACCTCTCTGCTCTGCCTGTGTGCTAGGCCTAAATATATGCCAATGGACTGTTGCAGTGGTGGGTGACGTGAAGCCTCATTCTCTGCTATGACATGCAGACTGATTCTCTGCTGACATGAAGCCAGATCCTCTGTTACGGGACCTCTCTCCTCTGCCTGGGTGCTGGGCCTAAATTTATGACAATGGACTGTTGCAGTGGTGGCTGACGTGAAGCCTGATTCTCTGCTATGACATGAAGACTGATTCTCTGCTGACATGAAGCCAGATTGTCTGTTACGGGACCTCTCTCCTCTGCCTGGGTGCCGGGGCCTAAATATCTGAGAATGGACTGTTCCAGTGGTGGGTGACGGGAAGCCAGATTCTCTGCTATGGAACCTCTCTCCAATTGATTTTGGTTAATTTTTATTTATTTAATTTTTATTTTAATTCATTTCCCTATCCACATTTGTTTGCAGGGGATTTACCTACATGTTGCTGCCTTTTGCAGCCCTCTAGCCCTTTCCTGGGCTGTTTTACAGCCGTTTTAGTGCCGAAAAGTTCGGGTCCCCATTGACTTCAATGGGGTTCGGGACGAAGTTCGGATCGGGTTCGGATCCCGAACCCGAACATTTCCGGGATGTTCGGCCGAACTTCTCGAACCCGAACATCCAGGTGTTCGCTCAACTCTAATCCTTATAAATAAACCTGATCTGGCCGCCATTTTACATTCAGTTTTCTACCAGTGTAGGGAGAAGTTGCTGTGTGGAGCAGGGACAGACTGTTAGGGACACAAATCGCTAGCTAATAGGGCCACAAAAGTCCTTTTAAGGACTGGTATAAGTGTGCTATTGATAGGTGTGACATAGTGAGGGGTGTAATATTCTTATAATATACTTTCTAACATAGAAAGTATAGCATAGCGCAATTGTATTGTGCAGCAGTTGTGTGCGGTTCAGCTGCGATACTGCAGCTGTTGCACATATGCTGAAAGTATGGTCAATAATTCCAATGTGCGAAAGGAGCGGGCTGGGTGAAGACAGAAGTGATTTTATTGAACATGTTCTGGAAAGAACAAACACATAACCTTCAGTATGGAGATACAGGAAATGTAGCAGTAAATCCTGTCCTCCCATAAACCAAGATCTGCGTTATTCAGTTCCCCTTTGCTGTTTGTAGCTCCTCTATTCAAGCTTTCACTCTGCTGCCATCTACTGGTGGTTAATAGCAATGTCATGAATTTAATATAATGCATTCATACTTGAGGATTGTTGAAGCTATAAATGATATAGATATTAGTTTATTCTTATAGGGTTCCCTTTTTTGACATCTCTTACACTCTGCCCCACAAAATTTTATGTCGTCCTCGACATACGCAGACTTTAGTATACTTTTTGTGAGGGAAGTTTTGGCACAGTTTTTTTTCTTTTTTTTTTACTGCATTCACCTTACACAGTGAATAATGTGATAATTTTTTTTAGAGCCAGTCGGTATGGACGCATCAATACCTTATATGTATATTTTTCTTTTTTTTCCTATTTTTACAATTTTTTTATTACTAAATTATGGGGAAAGAACGCTTTTTTTACTTTAAACTTTTTTTTTAATTATGCAAAACTTTATTTTAATTTTAATTTTTTTCCACAACTTTTGGGGGTTTGAGCCCCTGTTCAATGCATTACAATACATGCCCCCCTCACTCCTAATAGTACCGTATATCCGAATTTCTTCTGTATAATGCCGGCAGGCATAAAGCAGGCGGCGCAGGCACGTGACATCACTGAGGGACGCGCCGGCCTGCCTGCCGGCATTATACAGAAGAAATTTGGATATACGGTACTATTAGGAGTGAGGGGGGCATGTTTAATAACTTTTAATTCAATAATACAATTCATATTAGTATACCGGAGGGAGCGGTGGGGTGGGGCTATAGTACAGTGAGTAGCGCTCACCTCCCTGCCGCATATTACACTGCGAGCTGGCGCCCAGCCCGCACACCCCAAAGGCCGGCCCTGAACGAGCCCCCATTTACGGAGCCTGGCGTTCCCCGCACACAAATGCTGCACAATACAAATGCACTATATAGAAATTATATTATAGGTATATCACACCCCTCCCTCAATTAGTTTTTTTTTTTGGGGGGTGGGGCAACTGGTATATCACACCAGTTGAAATGAGTTGTTCCAGTAGCGTTTGTCCTCTGTATATCTGCGGTATCTCAACTGAACCGCACACAAATACTGCACATGCACTATACAGTGCAGATCAAAAGTTTGGACACACCTTCTCATTCAAAGAGTTTTCTTTATTTTCATGAAAATGACTATGAAAATTGTAGATTCACACTGAAGGCATCAAAACTATGAATTAACACATGTGGAATTATATACATAACAAAATATATGTCATATTCTAGGTTCTTCAAAGTAGCCACCTTTTGCTTTGATTACTGCTTTGCACACTCTTGGCATTCTCTTGATGAGCTTCAAGTGGTAGTCACCTGAAATGGTTTTCACTTCACAGGTGTGCCCTGGCAGGTTTAATAAGTGGGATTTCTTGCCTTATAAATGGGGTTGGGACCATCAGTTGCGTTGTGGAGAAGTCAGGTGGATATGGCAAGAAAAAAGCAGCTAAGTAAAGAAAAACGAGTGGCCATCATTACTTTAAGAAATGAAGGTCAGTCAGTCCGAAAAATTGGGAAAACTTTGAAAGTGTTCCCAAGTGCAGTCACAAAAACCATCAAGCGCTACGAAGAAACTGGCTCACATACGGACCGCCCCAGGAAAGGAAGACCAAGAGTCACCTCTTCTGCGGAGGATAAGTTCATCCGAGTCACCAGCCTCAGAAATCGCAGGTAAACAGCAGCTCAGATTAGAGACCAGGTCAATGCCACACAGAGTTCTAGCAGCAGACACATCTCTAGAACAACTGTTAAGAGGAGACTGTGTGAATCAGGCCTTCATGGTAGAATATCTGCTAGGAAACCACTGCTAAGGGCAGGCAACAAGCAGAAGAGACTTGTTTGGGCTAAAGAGCACAAGTAATGGACATTAGACCAGTGGAAATCTGATCTTTGGTCTGATGAGTCCAAATTTGAGATCTTTGGTTCCAACCACCGTGTCTTTGAGCGACACAGAAAAGGTGAACGGACGGACTCTACATGCCTGGTTCCCACCGTGAAGCATGGAGGAGGAGGTGTGATGGTGTGTGGGGTGCTTTGCTGGTGACACTGTTGGGGATTTATTCAAAATTGAAGGCATACTGAACCAGCATGGCTACCACAGCATCTTGCAGCGGCATGCTATTCCATCCGGTTTGCGTTTAGTTAGACCATCATTTATTTTTCAACAGGACAATGACCCCAAACACACTTCCGGGCTGTGTAAGGGCTATTTGACCATGAAGGAGAGTGATGGGGTGCTGCACCAGATGACCTGGCCTCCACAGTCACCGGACCTGAACCCAATCGAGATGGTTTGGGGTGAGCTGGACCGCAAAGTGAAGGCAAAAGGGCCAACAAGTGCTAAGCATCTCTGGGAACTCCTTCGAGACTGTTGGAAGACCATTTCAGGTGACTACCTCTTGAAGCTCATCAAGAGAATGCCAAGAGTGTGCAAAGCAGTAATCAAAGCAAAAGGTGGCTACTTTGAAGAACCTAGAATATGATATATTTTCAGTTGTTTCACACTTTTTTGTTATGTATATAATTCCACATGTGTTAATTCATAGTTTTGATGCCTTCAGTGTGAATCTACAATTTTCATAGTCATGAAAATAAAGAAAACTCTTGAATGAGAAGGTGTGTCCAAACTTTTGGTCTGTACTGTACATTACAGAGTGTTGAGTGTTGTAGAGAGAGATAAAAACGTCATGTAAGCATTATCAATATGCATTGTACCTGGGCATAATCTTTTACTCTGGTCTCTTAATGGATCCCAGTGGTAGCGCTTCAAGTCGCACCATTTTTTTTTGTATGGCTGTCTTTATGGGCTTCCTTTTAAATTTTTCCAACATCTCCTCTTGGAGATCAAGGATGATGGCATCCTTCTCCGCATGTTTTTCGGGTGCGGTCATAGCCTTTTTCCAACATGCGCTGCAGGATAAAGATGCAAGCATATAATCCCAATTTTTTTTAAATACAAGTTTTTAAAAAAAAATTCCTCAACAAAACAGCGAAAAGTAGTTACGTCTTTGAAGAGGAAATATTAGATTTAATGTCACCGTTATAAGATCAGATTGTATTGCAATTTTATGTGTGTGGGGTCTGAGCAATCAGATATTGGCCAGCTAAGCAGAGATGTACCTGTCTAATGGAGTGACGTTAAAGTATAGGGTGTACTGCTGGTTCGCCTCCCCGTGGGTAATGCTAAATGAACCAGAAAATACTGGCAGTCAGACAAAGAAAGCTCATGGACATAAATATAATCTATATATATTGTGTG